>NW_028318133.1:787500-813476 GCF_062004578.1 Staurois parvus
ATTCGCTGTATCCGCTCTCCCCGGACCCCGCATTCGCTGTATCCGCTTTCCCCGGACCCCGCATTCGCTGTATCCGCTTTCCCCGGACCCCGCATTCGCTGTATCCGCTCTCTGTCTTTAAAGAGTTTGCAAACTAAAATATTCCGGTCATTTAAAGGGCAATTTTGTTTCTTTAGGAATCCATGGGTAAGAGCTCAGATGGGAAGTCTTATATAATCACAGGGAGTTGGAACACCAAATCTCCACATTTCCAGGCTGTCAACGAAGAAACTCCAAAAGGTACTTCAATAAGAGATATCATTACAACGCTGCAATCATATGACTGTGTCAAGGCGTTCCTCATTGGTTTGTATTGGAAATTGGTGCCCAAATTGTCACACTTTTTTAATCTTTTGAGACCTCCTTTGGAATATTTCCCATAGGGCCGGTTCCCGCCCTAAAAACGCACTCCAGATGCATTCCGGGTACGTTTTTGCTCACAGTTCCCACCACATGCAGTTCCGGTGCATTTTTCTATGCTCCAGTACGGTTCTGTGCAGAAAAAGTGCAGCATGTTCTACTTTTCTTTTCTGCTCCAGAAACTGACTGCAGTGGTGTAAACTAGGGCCATTGGAATACATGGAAAATGCTGTGCATTCATTTTTGATGCAGAAAAAAAGTGCACTGAACTGCATCTAGTGTGAACCGTTCCTTAGGGCCGGTTCACACTATAGAAACGCAGTTTGGATGCGTTTTTGCATACACATTTTTTACACTTTTTTGGCGCGTTCCGGTTAGTTTTTTATACATTCCAGTTCATTTTTCCCCCTCTCTTTTTCTTCAGTTTAAATAGGGACGTGTGTTTTTGGTGCGTTTTTACCACGTTCCAGTACAGTTCTGTGCAGAAAAAACTGCAGCCTGTTCTGCTTTTTTTTCTGCAACCGGAACGCACTGGAACTGCAAGCACTGATGTGATTGACAACCATATCACCGACTTTCTGTGCGTTTTGGATGCAGAAAAAAAGCAACCGAAACTCATGGAGTGTGAACATATCCCAACCACAGCACCACCTGCCTGCAGTTTGCATGTTCTCCTGTGCCTGTGTGGGTTTCCTCTGGGTACTCTGGTTTCCTCCCACACTCCAAAGACATGCTGGTAGGTTAATTGGATCCTGTTTAAATTGTCCCTAGTATGTGTATGTATGAATGTGAGTTAGGGACCTTAGATTGTACACCCCTTGAGGGTTAGGGACTGACGTGAATGTACAATATATATGTAAAGCGCTGTGTAAACGGATGGCGCTATATAAGTACCTGAAATAAATAACTGGTCCTTAAAGCTGAATTCCAGGAATTCAGCAACTTTGCAAAAAGTGCAGTCACACTACAAGTTAAGTCCAATTAGGTGCATGTCACCTCCTGGACTCATCACTATTCCTTATAATGATAGGTGAGAGTGGCAGGTTGATTACACTCCCGGAGGACACACTCTGGCTGTGAGAGGAGAAAAGCACATAGAGTAGCTATGCCCGCCCCTTCCCTCCCCTCTGCTGTCCATTCACAGATGCCTTTGTATTTTGTGAATGAGTTTACATCATACAAAGGCTTCTGTGAATGGGCAGATGGAGGGAGAGGGGTGGGCGTAGGAGTTCCAGTGGCTCTCAAGCAGCATTGAAGCTTCAGAAGTTATCAGTAAACCTGTTGGTTAAGTCTACCAGACATGGATACAGAAGAGGAATTGCCCCCCTTAGAGAGATGTTGCCAAAATATTAAATCATTAGACATGTATTCTGATGACCATTGTCGTACTGTGAGTATCATGACAACCCAAGTGGGCTTACAGGAAATGAGTAGACTAACCGGGTCCATGACTGTTTGTTTGAGCAGGACTGAGGAGGATGCTGGGGACAGCCGGAAGGTGGGGAGGGTAATAGCAACGATCCCTCCTTCCCTCCCCCGCTGCCCCCTGTATACTTACCAAAGCCTGAACTCGATCCAGCGCTGTGCAGGAGAGCAATGGGGGGAGAGGCCAAGCCATGCTTTGTCAAGGGGGTCAAACTGGCGGCCCTCCAGCTGTTGCCAAACTACAAGTCCCATGAGGCATTGCAAGATTGACAGTTACAAGCATGACTCCCAGAGGCATGATGGGACTTGTAGTTTTGCAACAGACTGAGGGCCGCCAGTTTGACACCCATTCTACCCCTTTCCTCCCCAGCCTTGACTGTCCCTGGTCCCACCCGTTTCATTCATTAGGGCCCGCCTCATTTCCTGGCAGGAGGATGTCCAGCATCATCCACGGGTGTCAAACTGGCGGCCCTCCAGCTGTTGTTAAACTACAAGTCCCATGAGGCATTGCAAGATTGACAGTTACAAGCGTGACTCCCAAAGGCAGAGGCATGATGGGACTTGTAGTTTTGCAACAGCTGGAGGGCCGCTAGTTTGACACCCCTGGTCTATGTCAATGGACACACAGAGCTCACCTTGGGATCAAGTGCCCCCATTGCAAGCGGCTTGACATCAGGGCCATAGGTCAAGTGAAAGCAGCTCCTGGGCCAGCGGGGGACCCCAGAAGAGGAGGATCAGGGCTGCTCTGTGCAAAACCACTACACAGAGCAGGTGAGTACATGTTTTGTTATTAAAAAAAAAATGTTTACGGTTGCTTGAAGCTTTCTTGTAGCAGATAAGCAACACAATGGAGATTTCAAGCAAAGTTTTTGTTGCTTGTCTGGAACAATAAAGCTTCACTTACAAAAGATTTAACATGAAAAAGTGACAGCAGAAAAAGACTGAGTGGTCCATTGAGTCTGCCTGTTTTTTTATTTTTAATGTGTTTTAATTTTTTTTTTGAGGGGGTTGTTGTTTTTTTTTTTTTATCTTTGAGTATACAGTGGCTATAAAAAGTCTACACACCCCTGTTAAAATGTGACAATGATAAATCATTTCAGAACTTTTTCCACCTTTTTATGTGACCTATAAACTGAACAACTAACTGAAATCTTTTAGGTGGAGGGAAGTAAAAATAAAAAACTAAAATAATCTGGTTGCATAAGTGTGCACACCCTTACACTAATCCTTTGTTGAAGCCCCTTTTGATGTGATTCCAGCACTCAGTCTTTTTGGGGAGGAGTCTATTAGCACAGCACATCCTGACTTGGCAATATTTGCCCGCTCTTCCAAATCTGTCAGATTGCGAAGGCATCTCCTGTGCACAGCCCTCTTCGGATCACCCCACAGATTTTCCATCGGGTTCAGGTCTGGGCTCTGGCTGGGCCAATCCAAAACTTTCATCTTCCTCTGGTGAAGCCATTCCTTTGTGGATTTGGATGGATGCTTTGGGTGGTTGTCATTCTGAAAGATGAAGTTCCTCTTCATGTTCAGCTTTCTAGCAGAAGCCTGAAGGTTTTGTGCCAATATTGACCGGTATTTGGAACTGTTCATAATTCCCTCTACCTTGACTAAGGCCCCAGTTCCAGCTGAAGGAAAACAGCCCCAAAGCATGATGCTGCCACCACCATGCTTCACGGTGGGTATGGTGTTCTTTTGGTGATGTGCAGTGTTGTTTTTGCGACAAACATATCTTTTGTTATGACCACAAAGTTCACCCTTGGTTCCATCAGACCAGAACACATTTTCCTACATGCTTTTGGGAGACTTCAGATGTATTTTTGCAAAATTTAGCCGGGCTTGGATGTTTTTTTTCGGAAGAAAAGGCTTCCGTCTTGCCACTCTACCCCATAGCCCAGACATATGAAGAATACGGGAGATCGTTGTCACATGGACTACACAGCCAGTACTTGCAAATTTTCCTGCAGCTCCTTTCATGTTGCTGTAGGCCTCTTGGAAGCCTCCCAGACCAGTTTTCTTCTCGTCTTTTCATCCATTTTGGAGGGACGTCCAGTTCTTGGTGATGTCTCTGTTGGTGATGTCACTGTTGGTGATGTCACTGTTGCGCCATATTTTCTCCACTTGATGATGACTGTCTTCACTGTGTTCCTTGGTATATCTAATGCCTTGAAAATTCTTTTGTACCCTTCTCCTAACTGATACCTTTTAACAATGAGATCCCTCTGATGCTTTGGAAGCTCTCTGTGGACCATGGCTTTTGCTGTAGGATGCGACTAAGAAAATGTCAGGAAAGACCTACTTGGACAGCTGAACTTTATTTTGGCTTAATCAGAGGCAGTTTAACCACTTCCCGTCTGGCCCATGTACATAAACGGCCCCCGCATTAACTGACTGTGTGCGCTCCCTGGGACACAGCAGAACACCGATCGCTGTACGGGACCTCTGTCTTAGGTCCCGATTCATGTGATCACTGATTGGCCAATCAGTGATCATATGAATAGTAGAGGCAAGATAACACTTCCTGACAGCATTGCTTACTACTTGTGAAATCTGAATGATCACAGGGTTCACATGGTACAGGGCTATTCACAACAGCCTTGTACCAGGTGACAAGCTGTGACCAATCACAACTCTCACAGTATTTCTCAATGGCTGCATGAATGCAGCCAGAGATGAGGATAAATTATTGCTTTTACAGCCTTTATGGGTCTAAAAGCAATCAGTGTAAAAAAAAGAAAACTCTACTGCTAGGGTGACAGTATGTTAAAAAAACAAAAAAAAACCCATTAAGTAAAAATGTTTTTAAAAAAATTATAATTTTTGGCTATAAACTAATAAGCTGAATACGTTTTGGCCAAGATTTATGAAGAAAGTTTATTTATTTGTAAAATTTATTTGTAATAAAAAATAAATGTTTATCAGAAAAACTTTTTTTTTTTTCAAAATGTTTGGAGTTTTTCATTTATATAACAAGAAAAATCCCAGTGGTGAATAAATACCACCAAAATAAAGTTTTATCTGTCTCAAAAAAAATGCTAAAAAATTCATATGGGTGCAGTGTTGCATGACCGCGCAATTGTCATTCAAAGTGTGATAGCGCTGAAAGCTGAGAATTGGCCTGGGCAGGAAGGGGGGTGAAAGCGTCCGGACTGGAAGGGGGGTGAAAGCGTCCGGACTGGAAGGGGGGTGAAAGCGTTCGGACTGGAAGGGGGGGGTGAGAGCGTCCGGACTGGAAGGGGGGTGCATGTGTCCGGACTGGAAGGGGGGGTGAGAGCGTCCGGACTGGAAGGGGGGGGTGAGAGCGTCCGGACTGGAAGGGGGGGGTGAGAGCGTCCGGACTGGAAGGGGGGTGAGAGCGTCCGGACTGGAAGGGGGGGGGGTGAGAGCGTCTGGACTGGAAGGGGGGTGAAAGCGTCTGGACTGGAAGGGGGGTGAAAGCGTCTGGACTGGAAGGGGGGTGAAAGCGTCTGGACTGGAAGGGGGGTGAAAGCGTCTGGACTGGAAGGGGGGTGAAAGCGTCCGGACTGGAAGGGGGGGTGAGAGCGTCCGGACTGGAAGGGGGGTGCATGTGTCCGGACTGGAAGGGGGGTGCATGTGTCCGGACTGGAAGGGGGGTGCATGTGTCCGGACTGGAAGGGGGGGTGAGAGCGTCCGGACTGGAAGGGGGGGTGAGAGCGTCCGGACTGGAAGGGGGGGTGAGAGCGTCCGGACTGGAAGGGGGGGTGAGAGCGTCCGGACTGGAAGGGGGGGTGAGAGCGTCCGGACTGGAAGGGGGTGAAAGCGTCCGGACTGGAAGGGGGGTGAAAGCGTCCGGACTGGAAGGGGGGGTGAGAGCGTCCGGACTGGAAGGGGGGGGTGAGAGCGTCCGGACTGGAAGGGGGGGGTGAGAGCGTCCGGACTGGAAGGGGGGGTGAGAGCGTCCGGACTGGAAGGGGGGGTGAGAGCGTCCGGACTGGAAGGGGGGGGTGAGAGCGTCCGGACTGGAAGGGGGGGGTGAGAGCGTCCGGACTGGAAGGGGGGGTGAGAGCGTCCGGACTGGAAGGGGGGGTGAGAGCGTCCGGACTGGAAGGGGGGGTGAGAGCGTCCGGACTGGAAGGGGGGTGAAAGCGTCCGGACTGGAAGGGGGGTGAAAGCGTCCGGAATGGAAGGGGGTGAAAGCGTCTGGACTGGAAGTGGTTAAATGATGGCAGGTGTGTAATGACTCCTATGTAACATGATTTTGAATGTGATTACTTAATTCTGAACACAGTTACATCCCCAGTTATAAGAGGGTGTGTACACTTATGCAACCACATTATTTTAGTTTGTTTACTTCCCCCTCCCTAAAAGATTTCAGTTTGTTTTTTAACTGAGTTGTACAGTTTATAGGTTACATTAAAGGTGGAGAAAGTTCTGAAATGATTTATCTTTGTCGCATTTTTTTTAAATCATAGAAACCTGATATTTTAACAGGGGTGTGAAGACTTTATATCCACTGTAGATCTATGATTGTCCCAAGCATGGTTGAACCTGTCTACTGTTGACTGGCTCACTACTATTCCAAGCATCAACATGGGCAGCTAGCTTCTTTTTTTTTTCTTTCGGATCTACGGACAGTTTGGGGCTAGGATGAGCCCCTGCCTGGTTTTCGGCACCCAGCTAGCTAAGGGGGTGACCCAGCGTACAGGGCCCCTTGGGGGTGGCTGATTTGCTCGTTTCAGACTACACATCTTCTACTCCCTTTACATTTTCGAAATGAGCCTTAGAATAAATCGACCTCCTATCCAATCCAGAATCCTAACCAGAACGGTTTCCTTTGTTCTTTTACATTGTATTCCTTTATCAGTCATTATTTCCTCCTTTATTTTTGTTATTCAGCCGTTCTTTTTTTCATTTGTCTCCACAGACAAAGTTCTTTTCATGACCACTGCAGTGGATCTGGTCATCACCGAAGTGCAGGAGCCGGTGCGATTCCTAATAGAGACCAAAGTGCGAGTCTGCGCTGCCGGCGAACGCCTGTACTGGCCCTTCAGCAAAAGAAGTTCTACAGAAAACTTCTTCCTGAAACTTAAACAGGTGATTGTTCTGGAAAGCTTTATGTTCATATCGAATGGATGAAATGTTACGCGCTCTTGGGGCGTGGTCCTAGGACTCCTATAGGCACCCTCCTGGAACTGGACGTCCGCGCCATAGATATCGCGTGGTCGGGAAGAGTTTAACCGCTTTCCCGCCGCCCTATAGCAGAAATACTGCTATAGGGCGGCAGGGGTGCGCAAAATCACGTATATATACGTGATTTTGCTTTTCCAGGTAGGGAGCGCACACTCTCCCCATTTTGCCATTCGCGGTCTTGGCTGTCAATCACCTGGTCCCGGTCGGTGATTTCTCACCGGCACCCGGTGATCGCCTAGTATTACCGACAGGGGAGAGAACTGTATGTAAACAATACAGTTCCCTTCCCTTGTCTGCTCCAGCACATTGCTTTGTATGGCTCTGCATGGCCTCGGCTGTCAGTCACCGGGTCTCAGCCAGTGGTTACTCCTCGGCACCCGGTGATCACCGAGTATTACCGACAGGGGAGAGAACTGTCAGCTCCAACACACTTCTTTGTATGGCCTCAGCTGTCAATCACCTGGTCCCGGCCGGTGATTACTCGCTGGCACCCGGTGATCGCCTAGTATTACCGACAGGGGAGAGAACTGTATGTAAACAATACAGTTCCCTTCCCTTGTCTGCTCCAGCACATTGCTTTGTATGGCTCTGCAAGGCCTCGGCTGTAAGTCACCGGGTCTCAGCTAGTGGTTACTCCTCGGCACCCGGTGATCACCGAGTATTACCGACAGGGGAGAGAACTGTCAGCTCCAACACACTTCTTTGTATGGCCTCAGCTGTCAATCACCTGGTCCCGGCCGGTGATTACTCGCTGGCACCCGGTGATCGCCTAGTATTACCGACAGGGGAGAGAACTGTATGTAAACAAAACAGTTCCCTTCCCTTGTCTGCTCCAGCACATTGCTTTGTATGGCTCTGCATGGCCTCGGCTGTCAGTCACCGGGTCCCAGCCAGTGGTTACTCCTCGGCACCCGGTGATCACCGAGTATTACCGACAGGGGAGAGAACTGTCAGCTCCAGCACACTGCTTTGTATGGCTCTGCATGGCCTCGGCTGTCAATCACCGGGTCCCGGCCGGTGATCGCCGAGTATTACCGACGGGGGAGAGAACTGTATGTAAACAATACAGTTTTCTCCCCTGTCAGCTCCAGCACACTGTTTTGTATGGCTCTGCATTTACAAAGCCCCGTCATGCAGTTCAACCCTGTCTGTGAGGGGAGCAGGCTGATGAGCTTCTCTTTTTGTCACATAGCCCTCTCCTTCTGTTACCTTGCTCCCTATTAGTATATGACCACTTCAGCACTACATAATGTCCCCATGAGCTCAATCTCCCTCAGTTTGTCTGAGCTCTGCTGTACCTGTGTAGACACCATACCAAATTCAGGTACTTGCACTAAAAAAAACAAAAACAAACAATTAAAAAAAAAAAACCAAACAATTATTGACGTATTAACCGCCTGCCGCCTCCCATATAAGGAAATGACGGGCGCAAGGTGGTTCTCTCGTTCTGGGAGGACGTCGTATGACGTCCTCCCACTCTGTCAGTGCCACCTATCAGTGCCAGTCCGTGCTCCCTATCAGTGCTGCATATGAGTACTGCCTTTCAGTGCCCACCAGTGATGCCTGTCAATGCCCATCAGTGCCTCCTCATCGGTGGCCATCACTGCAGCCTCATTAGCGCACATCAGTGAAGGAGAAAAATCACTCATTTACAAAATTTTATAACCGAAACTAAGAGAGAAAAACTTTTGGTTTGTTTATCAAAAAATAAAACAGCCCGAGGTGATTAACCGCCTCCCGCCCGCCATATAGTACAATGACGGGCGCAAGGTGGTTCTCTCATTCTGGGAGGACGTTATATGACGTCCTCCCATTCTAACCGCGCATGCGCGGCTCCGGGAGCGCGCAGCATGGCGATCGGTGGTGCACTGTATCCCTCGGACACAGCGGATCACCGATCAACGGAAAGAGCCGAAGATGTCGGCTCGGTCATGTGATCAGCTGTGTCCAATCACAGCTGATCACATGTAAACAGGGAAATGCCGGTTATCTGCATTTCTCTCCTCACGAGCTGTCACGCTGACAGAGGAGAGCCGGTAATCAGCATCCCTCAGAGGGGACATGTACACTGATCATCAGAGCAGTGTGCCCTGATGATTTGTGTAGCCCCAGCAGTGCCACCTGTCAGTGCTCATCCATGCCACCTGCCAATGCCCATCTGTGCCACATCAATGCTACATTTCAGTGCCTACCAGTGCCCATCAATGCCACATATCCGTGCCCAGCTGAGCTGCCTTTCAGTGCCACATATCAGTGCCTACCAGTGCACATCAATGCCACATATCAGTTCCCATTTGAGCTGCCAGTCAGTGCCACCTATCAGTGCTGCCAGTCAGTGCCACCTATCAGTGCTGCCAGTCAGTGCCACCTAACAGTGCCAGTCAGTGCCACCTATCAGTGCTGCCAGTCAGTGCCACCTAACAGTGCCAGTCAGTGCTGCCTATCAGTGCCATATATGAGTGCTGCTTTTCAGTGCCCATCAGTGATGCCTTTCAATGCCCATCAGTACCACCTATCAGTGTCCATCAGTGCAGCCTCATTAGCGCACGTCAGTAAAGGAGAAAAATCACTTATTTACAAAATTTTATATTGAAAGCTGGAAATTGGCCTTGGCAGGAAGGGGGTATAAGTGGCCTGTAGGCGAGGGGTTAAATACCACCAAAATAAAGCTCTATCTGCTAAAAATGTCATATGGGTACAGTGTTGCATGACCGTGCAATTGTCATTCAAAGTGCGACAGCGCTGAAAGCCGAAAATTGGCCTGGACAGGAAGGGGGTGACAGTGTCCGGTAGGCGAGGGGTTAATGAATACAGATCTGTGTTATTTGTTTCTTTATATTTGCATGGAGTTAAAGTTGTTGCAAAATCTCAAGGTTTTTTTACCTTCATGCATTCTATGAATGAAGGTAAAAAACCTTTTGTGTGCACCAGTGCCCCCAGCCCCCCTCCCCTAATACTTCCCTGAGCCCCATCGTGATCCAGCAATGTGCATGACAGGCTCGGCTGTCCTGGGTCTCTGCCCACTCATTGGCTGAGGCAGCAAGTGGGAGCCCTGTCAATCACAGCCAGTCAGCCAATGAGGAGGGGGGGGGGGGGGGCAAGCTGCTGCTCTGTGTGTGAATGCAAGTGTACAATCCCAACGCACACGTTCCTGCGTTTAAAAATGGCGGTGTGTATAAGTGGGTGCTGCAGCGACCATCGGCTGGAACTGAACAGAATCAGCGAGGGAAAATGTCGCCAGCACACCGAGGATCATCAATATGGGTCCAAAAGTTTTAATGAACGATCACATAGTTACAGCAAGGCAACGTTTCGGAGTCTCACAGGACCTCTTCATCAGGCAAGTGAATGGACACATGGAGCAGCGGCTTAGAAACGCGCCTGCTCGGGTGCCCCCATAGCAAGCTGCTTGTTATGGGGGCATCCAACATAAAGGAAGTGCCAGGAGCGCCAGCAGGGGACCCACGGGAAGAGGAGGATCAGGGCTGCTCTGTGTAAAACCACTGCACGTTTCAGAGTCTCAGAGGACCCCTTCATCAGGCAAGTGAATGGACTTACGGAGCAGTGGATTAGAAACATGCCTGCTCGGGTGCCCCCATGGCAAGCTGCTTGTTGTGGGGGCATCCGACAAAAAGGGGGAGCCAGGAGCGCCGTCAGGGGACCCCCGGGAAGAGGAGGATCGAGGCTGCTCTGTGCAAAACCACTGCACATTTCGGAGTCTCACAGGACCTCTTCATCAGGCAAGTGAATGGACACATGGAGCAGCAGCTTAGAAACGCGCCTGCTCGGGTGCCCCCATAGCAAGCTGCTTGTTATGGGGGCAGCCAACATAAAGGAAGTGCCAGGATCGCTGCCAGGGGACCCCTGGGAAGAGGAGGATCGGGGCTGCTCTGTGCAAAACTACTGCACAGAGCAGGTAAGTATAAAAACGTGTTTGTTATTTTCCCAAAACAAAAAGAAAAGTGAACCTTTTAGTATCTCTTTAATCTTTAATGAAAAGTATTCATTTTAACCTCTCCTTCTGTCAACAGCTTATAAAAAAGAAAAAGTATAGCATGACAAAGGTCAAGTTCACCTTTTGAATGGCTTTTCATGTTACTTGTAGAACATGGCTGCATATCCCATACCTAAACCCTCACCCCCACCACCGACCCAAAAAAAGCACGCTAGCAGCAGGGCAGTGGCATCGCAGAAATGGTAGTCCTGCGGTTGCTTGTCGGAAGGTTCCTACCTCTCTATGGACCTGTCGCTGGGGGTAAACACCGCCTGTTCTTTGCACAACCCAGGCCCCTCAATACTTACCTGAGCCTCCTCTCGATCCTGCGATGTGTACAACAGCCTCGGCTTTCCCGGGTATCTGCCTCCTTATTGGCTGAGACAGCAAGCGGGAGCCATTGGCTGTCAAGCACAGCCAATCAGGAGAGAGAGGGGGCAGGGCCAAGTCGCAGCTCCATGTGTGAATGGACACATGGAGCAGCGAGTGCCCCGTAGCACGCTGCTTGCAGTGGGGGCACCGGACAGGAGCGAGGGGCCAGTTGAGCCTGCGCTCGGTCCGAGAAGTGAAGGATCCGGGCTGCTCTGTGTAAACCACTTCACACAGTAGGTAAGTATAGACCTGTTTATGTTCCAAAATAAAAGGAACCTTTAGAATTGCTTTAACTATCTTGGGAGGGGTGGAGCAGACGATTTGGGTGGTATCTGCGGATGAGGTTGGTGATGTAGCTAGGGGCAGTGTTGTGGATGGATTTGTATGTTGTGGTTAGTATTTAGAATTTTATACTTTGAGTTAGTGGAAGCCAGTGGAGGGATAGGCAGAGAACTGATCGGTTGGACAATGGAACAAGGGGAGGACCAGAGAAGACAGAATCAAACATTCTTTTTACGCAATGTGGAGAATTTAACCTCTTAGGTTCCACAGTGAGTATAACAAGCATGCTTTACTGCACATCCTGTTGTGGGTTTAGTAACACTTTACCAACCAGCTTAAAGGATAAGTTCACCTGTTAGACAAAAATAATAAATGCACGTTTTTTTGCAGGTAAAAAAATGTGCGTTTATTATTTTTGTCTGCAGGAGCCTGGAAAGCATTGCACCAGAGATTAGTAGATCGCTGATGCCAGGCAGGTCTCCTGCAGACCTGTCAGAATATCTGCTTGCCATAGGTGGTGTAGGGGGGTGTACGGGATGTATGGGGGTGTATGGGGTGTACAGGATGTAGGGGTATATGGGGTGTACAGGATGTAGGGGGTATATGGGGTGTACAGGATGTATGGAGATGTATGGGGTGTACAGGATGTAGGGGGTATATGGGGTGTACAGGATGTATGGAGATGTATGGGTTGTACAGGATGTAGGGGGTATATGGGGTGTACAGGATGTATGGAGATGTATGGGGTGTACAGGATGTAGGGGGTATATGGGGTGTACAGGATGTATGGAGATGTATGGGGTGTACAGGATGTACGGCCAAGCAAATATTCTGACGGGAAACTTTGATGAACTACCACAGAGCTGGGATGTATGGGAGTGTATGGGATGTACTGGATGTATGGGGTGTACGGGGTTGTATGGAGTGTTCGGGATGTAAGGGGGTGTTCGGGATGTAAGGGGGTGTTCGGGATGTAAGGGGGTGTTCGGGATGTAAGGGGGTGTACGGGATGCAAGGGGGTGTACGGGATGCAAGGGGGTGTACGGGATGCAAGGGGGTGTACGGGATGCAAGGGGGTGTACGGGATGCAAGGGGGTGTACGGGATGCAAGGGGGTGTACGGGATGCAAGGGGGTGTTCGGGATGTAAGGGGGTGTACGGGATGCAAGGGGGTGTACGGGATATAAGGGGGTGTACGGGATATAAGGGGGTGTACGGGATATAAGGGGGTGTACGGGATATAAGGGGGTGTACTGGAGTGTACGGGGTGTACTGGAGTGTACGGAGTGTACGGGGTGTACTGGAGTGTACGGGGTGTACTGGAGTGTACGGGGTGTACTGGGGTGTACGGGGTGTACTGGGGCGTACGGGGTGTACTGGGGCGTACGGGGTGTACTGGGGCGTACGGGGTGTACTGGGGCGTACGGGGTGTACTGGGGCGTACGGGATGTATGGGGCGTACGGGATGTATGGGGCGTACGGGATGTATGGGGCGTACGGGATGTACGGGGCGTACGGGATGTACTGGATGTACGGGATGTACTGGATGTAGGGGATGTAAGGGGGTGTACTGGAGTGTACGGGGCGTACTGGAGTGTACGGGGCGTACTGGAGTGTACGGGGCGTACTGGAGTGTACGGGGCGTACTGGAGTGTACGGGATATAAGGGCGTACTGGAGTGTACGGGGCGTACTGGAGTGTACGGGGCGTACTGGAGTGTACGGGGCGTACTGGAGTGTACGGGGCGTACTGGAGTGTACGGGGCGTACTGGAGTGTACGGGGCGTACTGGAGTGTACGGGGCGTACTGGAGTGTACGGGATGTATGGGGCGTACGTATGGGGCGTATGGGAGTGTACGGGGCGTACTGGAGTGTACGGGGCGTACTGGAGTGTACGGGGCGTACTGGAGTGTACGGGGCGTACTGGAGTGTACGGGACATACGGGACGTACGGGATGTACGGGATGTATGGGGCGTACGTATGGGGCGTACGGGAGTGTACGGGATGTATGGGGCGTACGGGAGTGTACGGGAGTGTACGGGGCGTACGGGGCGTACGGGAGTGTACGGGGCGTACGGGAGTGTACGGGGCGTACGGGAGTGTACGGGGCGTACGTATGGGGCGTACGGGGGTGTACGGGATGTAAGGGGGTGTACGGGAGTGTACGGGGCGTACGGGAGTGTACGGGGCGTACTGGATGTACGGGGCGTACTGGATGTACGGGGCGTACTGGATGTACGGGGCGTACGGGAGTGTACGGGGCGTACTGGAGTGTACGGGGCGTACTGGAGTGTACGGGGCGTACTGGAGTGTACGGGGCGTACTGGAGTGTACGGGGCGTACTGGAGTGTACGGGGCGTACGTATGGGGCGTACGGGATGTAAGGGGGTGTACGGGAGTGTACGGGGCGTACTGGATGTACGGGGCGTACGGGAGGTACGGGATGTACGGGGCGTACGGGATGTACGGGGCGTACGGGATGTATGGGGCGTACGGGGCGTACGGGATGTATGGGGCGTACGTATGGGGCGTACGGGAGTGTACGGGAGTGTACGGGGCGTACGGGAGTGTACGGGAGTGTACGGGGCGTACGGGAGTGTACGGGGCGTACGGGAGTGTACGGGAGTGTACGGGGCGTACGGGAGTGTACGGGGCGTACGGGGCGTACGGGGGTGTACGGGGCGTACGGGGGTGTACGGGAGTGTACGGGAGTGTACGGGGCGTACGGGAGTGTACGGGGCGTACGGGAGTGTACGGGGCGTACGGGAGTGTACGGGGCGTACGGGAGTGTACGGGGCGTACGGGAGTGTACGGGGCGTACGGGAGTGTACGGGGCGTACGGGGCGTACGGGATGTACGGGGCGTACGGGAGTGTACGGGGCGTACTGGATGTACGGGGCGTACTGGATGTACGGGGCGTACTGGAGGTACGGGGCGTACTGGAGGTACGGGGCGTACTGGACGTACGGGGCGTACTGGACGTACGGGGCGTACTGGACGTACGGGGCGTACTGGACGTACGGGGCGTACTGGACGTACGGGGCGTACGGGGCGTACGGGATGTACGGGGCGTACGGGATGTACTGGATGTAGGGGATGTAAGGGGGTGTACGGGATGTAAGGGGCGTACTAGAGTGTACGGGGCGTACTGGAGTGTACGGGGCGTACTGGAGTGTACGGGGCGTACTGGAGTGTACGGGATGTAAGGGGGTGTACGGGAGTGTACGGGGCGTACGGGATGTAGGGGATGTAAGGGGGTGTACGGGGCGTACTGGAGTGTACGGGGCGTACTGGAGTGTACGGGGCGTACTGGAGTGTACGGGGCGTACTGGAGTGTACGGGATGTATGGGCCGTACGGGGTGTACGGGATGTACTGGATGTACGGGGCGTAGGGGATGTACTGGGCGTAGGGGATGTATGGGGCGTAGGGGATGTACTGGGTGTAGGGGATGTACGGGGGTGTACAGGGATGTATGGCCAAGCAAATATTCTGACAGGTAGCTTTGTTGAACTACCACAGAGCTCCACAGCCCCGTGGTAGTTCATGGAAAACTACAAGGCCACAGCCGCTAAGGCTGTCGGGATTTCTAGTTCATTCATTCACAGAAGTCCGTGAAGGAGCCTGGCTGCGCTGCTTTCAAATCTGACAGAACATGCGGGGAGACGTCTCCCCTTAATATCTATCAGAGGGAGGGACATGTAACATGTTCCCAAAGGTGAACTTATCCTGTAAAAAACATTGGAAACCGGCTCTTAGCAGCAGTTTGCAGCCTTTAGTAGTGTTCAGCGTTTCTGTGGACAAATCGCTCCCAAAAACATGAAAAAGGCTTTTTTTTTTTTTTCTGCTAGAAGCTGAAGCTCCAGAAACGCTTCTAGACTTTCTTCGTCCAGAAAAAAAGAAATGTTCATAAGTAGCTGTTAGGAGCTTATTTTGTGCCCGGAGCTAAAATTCAATACATTTTATTTTTTTTTTTAAATGAAACCGCATTGAGGAACACCGAGAGGCGGTATTTGGTGATTGGTATAGCATTCTGCAGCGAGAAATAAAGGAAAGCAGGCCAGCCGCGCATGCACTGAAGGCATCCTCATGTGCACTTCACATTACCAAGGTCACACCAGAGCGGCTCGTGCTCCAGTTTGCTCCGATCCGCCAGACAAAAGGTTTTTCTGAGGTTTTCCGGATTCCTTATTGTTTTCATTTTATCAGCTTGGGAACAGCTTGCTAAAGACGAGTCATTTGAACACCGTTCAATCACCTTTCAGTGATACGCTTCTAGCTTCGTGTTCATGCATTTCAGTGCCTTTTTATGTTCTTTTTTTGTGGCAGAACACTCATCGTGGTGTATGTTTGAAGTTCATCTTTATTCATTTATACCGGGTCTTTACCGCGATTCCAAAGCCCCCCCTTCGCTTGGCCGACCTTTCCATTAGACTCTGGCGGCTCGCTGCACATTGCTGTTGTTTAATTAATCTGCTTGTATTTTCGCAGCAGCCCACCTGCTGTGTCGGCCCCGCATAGGCCAGCGCAAGAAATGGAAATCGGAATTAACCTATACGGTGCTTAAAGGCATGAATTCTGTTGGGGGTGACCGTTTTTGCTTGCTGGTTTTCATGCTTCTAGTAATTAGCTGTTTAAAGAATTATCACAATTTATTTACATGATTTACTTCCTGAGGAGGCAGAGTTGTCCACCTTTCGAAGTGTCCTAAAAACACTGGCTGCAATGTCACAGGACCCCCCCCCCCCCTTCCTTCATTGGTACATGGCCAAGGGGGATGACCTAAGACTCTAGCTGCAATGTTGGACAGGGTGTTCCCCCTTGGCATGACACTGCAGCTAGCAAGGAGACAGCTGCTTTGCTTTGTAGTCCCTTTCTCCGGCTCCCAGCACTTGCCCAGTCAAGTACCAACACAAAAAATGTGCCTGACAGACATCACCTTCCTCTGTAATCATCTTGCTGGTGCCTTCTCTGGGCGGGTGCCGGGAGCTGGAGCCGGATGCTGTAAAGCAACCATCTCCTCGGTAGCTGAAGTGTTGAGATGCCATGTGCCAAGGCCTGTCTCCGGCTACCAGTTCTTGCCCAAGCCATGTACCAACACAAGAAATGGGGGGGCTGATGGACATCACTTTTCTCTGTAATCATCTTGCTGGTGCCTTCCCTGGGCAGGTGCTGGGAGCTGGAGCCATATGCTATAAAGCAACCATCTCCTTGGTAGCTGAAGTGTTAAGCTGCCATGTGCCAAGGCCAGTCTCCAGCTCCCACTTCTTGCCCAAGCCATGTACCAATACAAGGAATGGAACAAAAACAACCATCTCCTCCATAGCAGCTTCTCCTCGAAGGCAGCCCTCTTCTTGATAGCTTCAGTGTTGGGCGGTCATGCACCAAGGCTTGTCTCCAGCTCCCAGCACTTTCTCAAGTAAAGTAGCAGCACGAGAAACGCAGAGGAATGGGAAGCTGACAAACATCACTTATTTCTGCATTCGTCTACTATTTCTTCGATAGCTGAAGTGTTGAGCTGCCATATGCCAAGGCCTGTCTCCGGCTCCCAGTTCTTGCCAAAGCCATGTACCAATACAAGGAATTTAGAGAGAGGTGAGGCTGCCACACATCACCTCCCTCTGCATTTGTCATGCTGGTGCCTTCCTCCAGAAAGTTCTTGAAGTTGCAGACATCCCAGCACCTGCCTTCCCTGGGCAGGTGCCGGGAGCTGGAACCAGATGCTATAAAGCAACCATCTCCTCGATAGCTGAAGTGTTGAGCTGCCATGTACCAAGTCCTGTCTCCGGCTCCCAGTTCTTGCCCAAGCCATGTACCAACACAAGAAATGCGAGGGGGGGCTGATGGACATCACCTTCCTCCTGTAATCATCTTGCTGGCACCTTCTCTGGGCAGGTGCCAGGAGCTGGAGCCGGATGTTATAAAGCAACCATCTCCTCGATAGCTGAAGTGTTGAGATGCCATGTGCCAAGGCCTGTCTCCGGCTCCCAGTTCTTGTCCAAGCCATGTACCAACACACGAAATGTGAGGGGGGGCTGATGGACATCACCTTCCTCTGTAATCATCTTGCTGGTGCCTTCTCTGGGCGGGTGCCGGGAGCTGGAGCCGGATGTTATAAAGCAACCATCTCCTCGATAGCTGAAGTGTTGAACTGCCATGTGTTAAGGCCTGTCTCCGGCTCCCAGTTCTTGCCCAAGCCATGTACCAACACAAGAAATGTGTGTGTGTGTGGGGGGGGGGGGGGTTGACGGACATCACCTTCCTCTGTAATCATCTTGCTGATGCCTTTCCTGGGCAGGTGCCAGGAGCTGGAGCCGGATGCTATAAAGCAATCATCTCGATAGCTGAAGTGTTGAGCTGCCATGTGCCTAGGCCAGTCTCCGGCTCCCAATTCTTGTGCAAGCCATGTACCAGCACAGGAAATGGAAGTTGGAGACATCCCAGCACCTTCCTTCCCTGGGCAGGTGCCGGGAGCTGGAGCCGGATGCTATAAAGCGACCATCTACTCGATAGCTGAAATGTTGAGCTGCCATGTGCCAAGGCCAGTCTCCGGCTCCCAGTTCTTACCCAAGCCATGTACCAACACAAGGAATTCAGAGAGAGGTGAGGCTGACACACATCACCTCCCTCTGCATTTATCATGCTGGTGCCTTCCTCCAGAATGTGCTGAAAGTCTGAGACATCCCAGCACCTGCCTTTCCTGGGCAGGTGCCGGGAGCTGGAGCCGGATGCTATAAAGCAAGCATCTCCTCGATAGCTGAAGTGTTGTGCTGCCATGTGCCAAGGCCTTTTTCCGGCTCCCAGTTCTTGCCCAAGCCATGTACCAACACATGGAATGGAAGTTGGAGACATCCCAGCACCTTCCTTCCCTGGGCAGATGCTGGGAGCTGGAGCCGGATGCTATAAAACAACCATCTCCTCGATAGCAGCCGTCTCCTCGAAGGCAGCCATCTTCTTGATCGCTTCAGTGTTGTGCGGTCATGCACCAAGGCCTGTCTCCAGCTCCCAGCACTTTCTCAAGTAAAGAAATGCATAGGAATGGGAAGCTGACAAACATCACGTATTTCTGCATTCGTCATGCTGGTGCTTTTTTTTGGACAAGTGCTGGGAGCCGGAGGCAGATGCTATAAAGCAGCCACCTCCTCCAGTGTTGAGCAGCCCTCTGCCAAGGCCTCCTCCAGTGTTGAGCAGCCCTCTGCCAAGGCCTCCTCCGGTGTGGAGCAGCCCTCTGCCAAGGCCTCCTCCGGTGTGGAGCAGCCCTCTGCCAAGGCCTCCTCCGGTGTGGAGCAGCCCTCTGCCAAGGCCTCCTCCGGTGTGGAGCAGCCCTCTGCCAAGGCCTCCTCCGGTGTGGAGCAGCCCTCTGCCAAGGCCTCCTCCGGTGTGGAGCAGCCCTCTGCCAAGGCCTCCTCCGGTGTGGAGCAGCCCTCTGCCAAGGCCTCCTCCGGTGTGGAGCAGCCCTCTGCCAAGGCCTCCTCCGGTGTGGAGCAGCCCTCTGCCAAGGCCTCCTCCGGTGTGGAGCAGCCCTCTGCCAAGGCCTCCTCCGGTGTGGAGCAGCCCTCTGCCAAGGCCTCCTCCGGTGTGGAGCAGCCCTCTGCCAAGGCCTCCTCCGGTGTGGAGCAGCCCTCTGCCAAGGCCTCCTCCGGTGTGGAGCAGCCCTCTGCCAAGGCCTCCTCCGGTGTGGAGCAGCCCTCTGCCAAGGCCTCCTCCGGTGTGGAGCAGCCCTCTGCCAAGGCCTCCTCCGGTGTGGAGCAGCCCTCTGCCAAGGCCTCCTCCGGTGTGGAGCAGCCCTCTGCCAAGGCCTCCTCCGGTGTCGAGCAGCCCTCTGCCAAGGCCTCCTCCGGTGTCGAGCAGCCCTCTGCCAAGGCCTCCTCCGGTGTCGAGCAGCCCTCTGCCAAGGCCTCCTCCGGTGTGGAGCAGCCCTCTGCCAAGGCCTCCTCCGGTGTGGAGCAGCCCTCTGCCAAGGCCTCCTCCGGTGTCGAGCAGCCCTCTGCCAAGGCCTCCTCCGGTGTCGAGCAGCCCTCTGCCAAGGCCTCCTCCGGTGTCGAGCAGCCCTCTGCCAAGGCCTCCTCCGGTGTCGAGCAGCCCTCTGCCAAGGCCTCCTCCGGTGTCGAGCAGCCCTCTGCCAAGGCCTCCTCCGGTGTCGAGCAGCCCTCTGCCAAGGCCTCCTCCGGTGTCGAGCAGCCCTCTGCCAAGGCCTCCTCCGGTGTCGAGCAGCCCTCTGCCAAGGCCTCCTCCGGTGTCGAGCAGCCCTCTGCCAAGGCCTCCTCCGGTGTCGAGCAGCCCTCTGCCAAGGCCTCCTCCGGTGTCGAGCAGCCCTCTGCCAAGGCCTCCTCCGGTGTCGAGCAGCCCTCTGCCAAGGCCTCCTCCGGTGTCGAGCAGCCCTCTGCCAAGGCCTCCTCCGGTGTCGAGCAGCCCTCTGCCAAGGCCTCCTCCGGTGTCGAGCAGCCCTCTGCCAAGGCCTCCTCCGGTGTCGAGCAGCCCTCTGCCATGGCCTCCTCCGGTGTCGAGAAGCCCTCTACCAAGGCCTGTCTCCAGCTCCCAGCCCTTGGCAAAGCCGTGTACCAACACAAGGAATTTAGGGGGAAGTGAGGCTGACACACATCACCTCCCTCTGCATTCGTTGTGCTGGTGCCTTCCTCTTGAAAGTGCAGCTGTCCCCTTGATATGTGTTGTGTTGAGGGGCCATGTACCTAGACCTGTCTTTTGGCCCCAAGTCATGTACCAACACAAGGAATTCAGAGGGAGATGAGGGTGACACACATGACCTCCCTCTCCTTTTATTGTGCTTGTGCCTTCTTTCAGTAAGTGCTGGAAGCTGGAGATAGATGCTTCAAGGCAGCCGTCTCCTTTATAGCTTCCGTTTTGAGCAGCCGTGCGCCGAGGCCTGTCATTGGCTCTCAGCAATTGCCTGAGTCAGGTACCAGCACAAGAGATGGGAGGCTGAAACACAATCACTTCCTTCTGTGCTCATCGTGTTGGTGCCTTTCTCGGACAAGTGCTGGGAGCTGGAGATGAATGCTACAAGACAACTATCTTCTTCATAGCTGTGGTGTCGGGCAGCCATGCGCCAAAGGGGGGAGGTGCTCTGCCCAACATCACAGCTAGTGTGTTAGGGTGCATGGGACAAGGTACTACATGTAAGTTAAACTCCTTTATTTTTGCCACAAAGTTCCCTTTGTGCCATAAAAAAAGCATGTTTTTTTAAAAATAATTTTTATGACTTCAGTGCTGAGAAGACCATAGTTGTAGAGGCCATGACGTCATCACAGCTGCTTGGATGAGGGATCTGTAAGGTGCCCTACATCACATTCCATGTCCACGGGTGTACATGGTTGGGAAAGAGGGGTTTGGGGGGTCCACCAGGCCATGTCCACCCACCGCAGGCAGCTGTGATGTTGTTCTTCTGGCGCGTTGGCTGTAACTGTGAAGGATGTCCACTGTTCACCTTCACCTTGCTGCACATACAACTCCAACAGAGCTACAGTTCGTAATACTACAAAAGCAAAAAAAGATGGCGCACCAGCGTGTTCGCTTTGTAAACCATTTATTGGTAAAAGCAGAATAGATGTATACTCCCTAACAACTGTGAAACACAAGCTCACCAAAATCATCCAAAGACAATGTTGGCGGGTCAACTGCACATGTTCCATAGCTTGGTAAGATGCCACCTGGATCAATTCGGCTTACACGTTTCGAGGGGAGTCCCCTCTTCATCAGAGCCAAAAGATAGATCCCTTGATGCTTGACTTTACATGTCTTACTGAGTTTTCAAAGATCGCCTAAAGGCAGACAGGGTGGGGGCTGACCGGACATACTGTGGTAGGGAGTTCCAGAGGATGGGAGAAGCTCTGTAGAAGTCCTGGAGGAGAGCGTGGGAGGAGGTGATGAGGGAGCTAGAGAGGACGATGTCTTCGGAGGAGCAGAGCGGGCGATATCTGCAGATATGAGGTTGGTGATGTAGCTAGGGGCAGTGTTGTGGATGGCTTTGTATGTTGTGAACCCAGACTGAATGTTCCAGGAAAGCGCTTCCATCTTCTAACGTCAGCATATACTTTACCTGTTACAGATTGAGAAGAAAGAGAGGAAGAGCAGCTGCGATACGTTCTATGAAGTCATCTGCTTAGAAAGCGAATCGGAGAAAGAGAGGAGGAAAACCACCGCTAGTCCTTCTATCCGTCTCTCACATTGTGGCCCTCAGGGGTCCAACATACCATCCCCTCCAGAGGATGACGAGGAGGAAGGTAAGGTACAACTTTGTAACTATAACAAAAGAATGAAATGTTTTAAACTATAAATGATAAATCGATCTATGCTTCATTGGAAAAACCTTTTGGATCAAGTCTATTATTTCATGCAGTCAAGGCCAAAAATCTTGTCTCCCCCCCCCCCCCCCCCCCGGCACCACTTCACCCAGAAGATCGTTGCAATGACAAATGTTTCGGCATTCTCATGTTTATTTTTTTTGTTTGTATTGGTATGACACAAAAATGCGGAGAAACAAAAAGCCAAATCTGAAAAATGGACTGGAAAAAAATTATTACCACCTTCTCAAAATTGTAAGAAATAATTGCATTCCAAGTTTGTGACGCTCCTGTAATTTGTAACTAACCACTTCCCGTCCGGCTCACGTACATAAACGGCCCGATGGGAGCAGTGCAGGAGCGGGTGGCCGTTTATAAACATCCTCCCGCATTCCCTGCCTGTGCGTGCTCCTTAGGACCCCAAAGCATGATGCTGCCACCACCATGCTTCACGGTGGGTATGGTGTTCTTTTGGTGATGTGCAATGTTGTTTTTGCGCCAAACATATTTTTGGGAATTATGGCCAAAAAGTTCACCCTTGGTTCCATCAGACCAGAACACATTTTCCCACATGCTTTTGGGAGACTTCAGATGTGTTTTTGACAAATTTAGCCGGATTTGGATGTTTTTCTTTGTTAGAAAAGTCTTCCGTCTTGCCATTCTACCCCATAGCCCAGACATATGAAGAATACGGGAGATTGTTGTCACATGTACCACACAGCCAGGACTTGCCAGATATTCCTGCAGCTTCTTTCATGTTGCTGTAGGCCTCTAGGCAGCCTCCCAGACCAGTTTTCTTCTCGTCTTTTCATCCATTTTGGAGGGACGTCCAGTTCTTGGTGATGTCACTGTTGGTGATGTCACTGTTGCACCATATTTTCTCCACTTGATGATGACTGTCTTCACCGTGTTCCATTGTATATCTAATGCCTTGTAAATTCTTTTGCACCCTTCTCCTGACTGATGCAACAATGAGATCCCTCTGATGCTTTGGAAGCTCTCTGCGGACCATGGCTTTTGCTGTAGGATGCGACTAAGAAAATGTCAGGAAAGACCTAGAACAGTTGAACTTTATTTGGGCTTATTCAGAGGCACTTTAACCACTTCCTGTCCGGCCCATGTACATAAACGGCTGGACGGAGCAGTGCAGGAGCTGGTTGCCATTCATAAACGGCCCCCGCATTAACTGCCTGTGCGCGCTGCCTGGAAGCGCGCAGCATTGCGATCCAGTGCCCGCTGTGTCTGAACACCAATCGCTGTACGGTGCTTCTGTGTGAGGTCCTGATTCATGTGATCGCTGATTGGCAAATCAGTGATCACATGAATAGTAGTACACAAGATGTCACTTCCTGACATCATTGCTTACTACGTGTGAAATATGAATGATCACAGAGATCACATGGTACAGGGCTATTCACAATAGCCTTGTACCATGTGACAAGCTGTGACCAATCACAGCTCTCGCTGTATTTCTCATTGGCTGCAGGAATGCAGCCAGAGAGGAGGAGAAATCATTGCTATTACAGCCTTTATGGGTGTAAAAGCAATCAGTGTAAAAAAAAAAAAAAAAATCTTCATCACCCCCCACAAGTAGTACAGTGTCACTATGGTGACACTGTACTGCTAGGGTGACAGTATGTTAAAAAAAACCATAAATAATAATATAAAAAAATAAAATAAAAATGTAAAATACATTTTTGAAAAATTATAATTTTTGGTTATAAACTAATTCGGGGTATTATGTTTTACTAAAAAGATAGATGAATACATATTGGCCAAGATTTATGAAGAAAGATTATTTGCAACATTTTATAAGAAAACAATTTTTTTTTCAAAATGTTTGGACGTTTTCATTTATATAGTGAAAAAAAAATTTAAATCCCATTGGTGAATAAATACCACCAAAATAAAGTTTTATCTGTCTCAAACAAAGCGCAAAAAATTCATATGGGTACAGTGTTGCATGACCGCACAATTGTCATTCAAAGTGTGATAGCGCTGAAAGCTGAAAATTTGGCCTGGACTGGAAGGGGGTGAAAGTGTCTGGACTGGAAGGAGGTGAAAGCGTCCGGACTGGAAGGAGGTGAAAGCGTCTGGACCGGAAGGGGGTGAAAGTGTCCGGACTGGAAGGAGGTGAAAGCGTCCGGACTGGAAGGGGGGTGAAAGTGTCCGGACTGGAAGGAGGTGAAAGTGTCCGGACCGGAAGGGGGTGAAAGTGTCCGGACTGGAAGGGGGGTGAAAGTGTCCGGACCGGAAGGGGGGTGAAAGCGTCTGGACCGGAAGGGGGGTGAAAGCGTCTGGACCGGAAGGGGGGTGAAAGCGTCTGGACCGGAAGGGGGGTGAAAGCGTCTGGACCGGAAGGGGGGTGAAAGCTTCCGGATTGGAAGGGGTTAAACTCACCCATATCAATGACCAGCTGACAATATAGAAATCACACCTCTGGCTTCTGGGAGTGGCCAGAGAGCTGTATGTAATTTCTGGCATGACCCCTCTGACGGTCTCCATCTGCACAGGGAAGCACATCACTCGGAGGGGTTGCAAACACATTGAATGCCAATAAACACCGCACTGTTCAACCATTCACAGGAAGCCTTGTACGTTTCTGAATGAAGGCTTCCTCTAATTGGCTGAGGTGGCGAGGTTTCATCAATTCATTATTACCATAGTCAGATCTGTACAGATCTCACCCATCCACAGAAGACCGGGAGTCAGAAGACTCGTAGGGTCCAAACCTGTCCCTGCCACTGTCCGTGTCTAAGCCGGTCATAGCTCCCATGACCATATTCACGGACTGCACCTCCAGCCATTCCCCAAGCTTTTCTTATCCAGTCGGAGGAAGCCTTGTGTGCATTTTTACAATACAAGGTTTCTTGTGAATGGCTGAGCGGATCTCACCCTGACTCGGATTTTGTTTCGGAAACAGGATGGGAAGACCCTGTATTGCTGCTGATGCTTTAGTCTATACAGCAGGAGCTTGTGTTGGGGAAGAAAATAGTTTGTGTGAAGCAGCTTGTTCAAATGAAAGAAACATTTTTATTACTCTGTGACACCGTCACCAGGCTCGTCATTTATTTGCAGCTGCTGGAAGGACAGTACAAATCCCGCCCCCCCCCCCCCCCCAATGCCAGGACAGTACAAATTCTCTCCCCTCCCCCAAATGCAAGGACAGTACAACCCCCTCCTCCCCCAAATGCAAGGACCGTACAACCCCCCCTCCCCCAAATGCAAGGACAGTACAACCCCCTCCTCCCCAAAATGCAAGGACAGTACAACCCCCTCCTCCCCAAAATGCAAGGACAGTACAACCCCCTCCTCCCCAAAATGCAAGGACAGTACAACCCCCTCCTCCCCCAAATGCCAGCACAGTACAACCCCCTCCTCCCCCAAATGCAAGGACAGTACAACCCCCTCCTCCCCCAAATGCAAGGACAGTACAACCCCCTCCTCCCCCAAATGCAAGGACAGTACAACCCCCTCCTCCCCCAAATGCAAGGACAGTACAACCCCCTCCTCCCCCAAATGCAAGGACAGTACAACCCCCTCCTCCCCCAAATGCAAGGACAGTACAACCCCCTCCTCCCCAAAATGCAAGGACAGTACAACCCCCTCCTCCCCAAAATGCAAGGACAGTACAACCCCCCTCTTCCCCCAAATGCAAGGACAGTACAACCCCCTCCTCCCCCAAATGCAAGGACAGTACAACCCCCTCCTCCCCCAAATGCAAGGACAGTACAACCCCCTCCTCCCCAAAATGCAAGGACAGTACAACCCCCCCTCCCCCAAATGCAAGGACAGTACAACCCCCTCCTCCCCCAAATGCAAGGACAGTACAACCCCCTCCTCCCCCAAATGCAAGGACAGTACAACCCCCCCCTCCCCCAAATGCAAGGACAGTACAACCCCCTCCTCCCCCAAATGCAAGGACAGTACAACCCCCTCCTCCCCAAAATGCCAGGACAGTACAACCCCCTCCTCCCCCAAATGCAAGGACAGTACAACCCCCTCCTCCCCAAAATGCAAGGACAGTACAACCCCCTCCTCCCCAAAATGCAA
>NW_028318134.1:532500-630000 GCF_062004578.1 Staurois parvus
GGGGGGCAGGGATGTTGTTAGTCAATGTCAGGCTCTCTCCGCGGGAGGGGGGAAGGGAGGTTGTGCTGGTCGGTGTCCATGGGGCAGACAATTTTTATGTTGCCTAGGGCAGCACAAAACCTAAAAACACCACTGTAATGGCCACTACAGGTATGCAAACCTGGGAGCCTGCAGAGATCCCACCAACATGGTTCACAAAAGATGCTGTCAGGAGGGTAAACTCCCCAGCATCTACCATAGATTGAAATATCAGCCCTAGCGGCACTGATCACTTAGCACGTGTCACTAGAAGTATCTATTCTCACAGGCTTCAGTGGCCAAAATGCCAAGCACAATACCCTAGGCCAGGTGTAGGCAACCTGCGCCTCTCGACCTGTTGACTACAAGTTCCATCATGCCTCTACAAGTCATAGCTGTAACTGTCAGTTTTGTAATGTTGCAATGCCTCATGGGAAATGTAGTTCCACAACAGCTAGAGAGACGCAGGTTGCCTACCCCTGGCCTAGGTGTTGGCAGAGATAGTCATTGCGAATTGTGAATACTGCAACTCCCTCCTCATTGGATTACCTTTACACAGGCTGTCCCCCCTCCAGTCCATTATGAATGCTGCTGCCAGACTCATCCACCTTACCAACCATTCAGCATCTGCCACCCTTCTCTACCAATCCCTCCATTGACTAAACTCACCCAACAAATAAAATTCAAAATACTAACAACTTCTTATAAAGCCATCCACAACTTGGCCATCAGCTAGACTACTAGAATTCCTCACACTCCATCTTCCAACTGAACTCTCCTGCCTCTAAGCAGGCTCAGCCACTCTTAAGGGCTGTCCTGACCCAATGCCAGGCCTCCTGCTTAGGAATTGGTTAGGATCCCATAAGAATGCAGGCCAGCTCCTCCTCACTCCCGCCCACTGAGTTCAGGGGAAGGTATCAGAGAGCTGATCGGGAGAGTCTCTCAGCCCTGACCCAAATTCGACACTCTGACTATCACCCAGGCTGATACTCAGCCATTTAACTAAAAAAAGAATTAGCTAGCTCCCCCTGGCTAACTAGGAGGGTGCAACATATGTGTAGCCATCAATTCCAATGTTACCTTGCACTTATGCTCCCAAAAGGATATTGGCACCAGCTCATACGGCAGATGGGTTTTGACCAGTCGGGGCGATGGAGTTTTATTCAATACGTCTACCCCTAAAGGAAAGAATTAAATAGTCAACATCAAGAACAGTGTTATTTTTTTTTCATGAACCAAGGTGTGTGAAACTTAATCCAAGCTTACCGATAGGAACGGGAGGTGGGGGGCACAGCTCCAGAAATGGAGAACGTACATGGGTAGGAGCACGCATGTTCTTCTCTATCTCGCCATCGTTCATTACAGAGTCCACAATCTCTTGTATCCATGTTGTGCCTAGAGAGACCTCAGAAGAAAATAGCAATTTAAAAAGAGAGAAGAAAAAGATTGTAGACTTGAAGTTTCGAAACATGTCTTTGGGCCCCACCAGCGGGTCTACTCTGACCCTGACTTACATCCTGCTGTTGGCATTAGCTGAAAAAACTCTTGTATTTCCCTCACATTAGGCCAGCCATGTGAAAGAACCATCATTAAAAAAATAAAAATTTTAGGCAACCAATTTATTCAATAATTGAGGTTCCTGTTTTATCCAATAACGATCTACTTTTTAATTTGGGAACATGGTGATCGGAGCGGGTTAGAGAATTTAGTCAGGTGAAAAACCAACAAAGACCCAAGCCTCTCTTACCTGCCTTAGGATACGTCGCTATGAGGATATCGTCTGGTCTGGCTTGAAATTTTTCCACCTTTTCCCATTGATCCGCGATGGGTTTAGATAGTGGCACTCCGTGAACTAAACATAGTGGGAACCTGTAAACTGCACTTTTCAGTAGTTTGTCCATGTTGGCCTCCTTAGATACCTACAAAGAGAACAGAAATGAGGAGCTTGCAATTTTGTAACCTCTGATTGGTACAGATTGGCTTTATACTGTATATATATTTTGGAAATGGGGAGACATAAAAGACAATCCATTATGCATCCTAAAGGCAGATTGTAACGGAACCGACCCAGTCTGCGCTTGGGTACTTCTGTTAGACTACTGCTTCCCCATCCGAACATCGACCACAGCCAACCATACAAGACTAGACACCAGTCTTGAAGTAAACCAGGAAGTAGACCTCTTTATTTTAACACAGATAAAAGATATACACATTCAAGGGAACAACCCCCCCCTCCCTGCATAATTACACAGGGCGGGGCAATCTACATTTAGTAACAAGAGACACCAGCAGACAGTCCCATCAGGAGGGAGCGCTGCTGGAGACACCCCCCATCAACCCAATACACACAAACACATACATCCCATAATAGTTTGCTCCCAAGCAAGACACACAATAGAACAATGGGATGCAACCACATGGCATCAAACAATCAACAACCCCCCACCCCAATATCGGGACAGATCACCCTGTACCCCTAACAGGCACAGGGTGACTTACACATAAGAGGGATATGGGGAGCTGAGACGGGTCTCCCCACCTCTCCAAAGTGAGTTGGGTTCCATGGGCCCCCCACCCCCAAAGTGACTCCCGTCACATAGAAGATTTCCCCACAGGAATGAATGAGAGGAAGAGCCTGGCCGAGAGGACTGTGCGGCTCCCAGGCAGCTGTACATGGAAAATCTAATCGAGATAAGGACAACTGAGTATACAATTTGACGGCTTGCTGCCAGGGGGAAGAGACCATTTTAGGGAAACTGTATTAAAGGTCTCCAGGATACGTGCATTACCTTCAGTGACCAGGATCCAGTGAATGAGCATGAACCCCCCAGGGATCGGTCTCCAAAGTATATCCATTAACCCCTCAATTACCAGTCACCAGTGCAAATGCATTAATCCCTCCCTATCCTTGCTTCTCCCTAGCATAGACCATTGTTTCTCAACCTTTGTTCAGTCAAGGAACCCTTTAAAATTATGGACAGTCCCGAGGCACCCCATTCTAAAATGGGGTGCCTCAAGACTGTCCATAATTTGAAAAGGGCACCCCATTCTAAAATGTAAAAAAACTATAACAGCAACATCCACACATGTAGGACACCCAACATTAGAGGCGATTTATTCTTCCAAAGCAAATACACTTTTGCACACTGGTACTGACTAGTATTCCCACGTTTCTCTTCTCCTTCAGTTTTTCATCACGGAGATAATGTGACCCCAGCAAAGATGGAGAGGGGCGGGGAGGGTCAAACTAGGATGCTGTGCAGGCAGCTGACATCCTCCTTATCAACTGATGATGTCATTGCTTGTCAGGACGCTGGTGGCAAGAAGGTCGGCTTGTTCCACCCGCTGGATTGTATACAAGTTTTGGGCAATTTGTAGACATTTTGCCAAGGCACCCCTGAAGAAACCTCAAGGCACCCCTGAAGAAACCTCAAGGCACCCCTGAAGAAACCTCAAGGCCTGGGCACCCTGGATGAGAAAGGCTGGCATAGATTAATGTGTCTCAATCCCCACTTTACACAGATCACACCCTTCTTTTTGTTCATAAAGAGACCCTGTCACCAACTTACAAAAATTGCAGATAAAAGTACACTAAAATCTGATATTTTACATACCTACTTGCAGGGTCTTTCATTCCATAAAGTATTTTTTATTCACTCGCAATGTGAAAACTTGATTACTTCATGAGAGTCGTTTTTCTAGCACAAGCCCCTCCCCCCCCCCCTCGCGTGCCATAGCCTCTCCCTTAAGAGGGTCTAATAACTGTTCTGTGCTGGCCCAGCTACTCCACGCCACCTCTCTTCTCCCTACATAACATTTTACGTGGCTGCTGAGGGAGGAGCGAAGGGGGATACTATAGAGTAAGCATTCTCAAGCAGGGTTCCTCCCGAAGTTGTTAGGGGTTCTTTAACCGCCTCCCATATAAGGAAATTTCGGGTGGGCGTTGGCTCTCTCGTCATGACGTCCTCCCACTATAACTGCGCATGCGTGCCTCCGGGGATGTGTTGATCGGTGGTGCGCTGTGTCCCTGGGACGGATCGCAATAAAGAGCCGACGACACAGACTTTATCATGTGATACAGATGATCGAATGTAAATAGGAAATGTTAGTGATCGGCAGTCCTCTCCTCATGATGACAGCGAGTTAGGAGAGAAGAGCCGATAAGCGGCATTCCTCAGAGGGGACATCTACACTGATCATCAGTGTAGCCCCATCAGTGCCACCTGTTAGTGCCCATAATTGCCACATATCAGTGCCCATCAGAGCTACCTTTTAGTGCCGCCTATCAGTGCCAGTCAGTGACGCCTAGCAGTGCCAGTCAGTGACGCCTATCTTATGCCAGTCAGTGACGCCTATCAGTGACGCCTATCTTATGCCAGTCAGTGACGCCCATCAGTGACGCCTATCTTATGCCAGTCAGTGACGCCTATCAGTGCGCCTAACAGTGCCAGTAAGTGCCGCATCTGTAGGAGATATTTACAGTACCTATCGGTAAGCCTTAGCATAGGCTCCCCTGTAGGTAAAAGAGAAACAAAAGCATTTACTACCACTTAAAATCATTAGTGGGTTCAAATCTAACATTTTTTGAACAAATAAATTTCTAATAGCGACGGTGGTTTTTATTTGGGAAATAACAGATAAGATAATAATAAATAATAATAATAATAATGAAAATTATTTGGAAGTAATAATAATAATAATAATAATAATAATAATAATAATAATTTGGAAATAATATTTGGAAATAATAAAAAAATGATTTGGAAATAACAATTATATAATACCAATAATATTAAATAATAATAATAATATAATAATAAAAATGATCTGGAAATAATAATGAAACAAATTTGGAAATAAAAAATGATTTGGAAATAATATTAATAATAAAAACAATAATATTAAATTATTATTTGGGAATTATATAATAAAATGATTTGGAAATAATTATTATTTGGAAATAATAAAATAAAAATGATTTGAAAATAATAATAACAACATTTCAAAATTGAATGTTAAAAGCAAATGCAAATATTTGTCAAATAAATAAAATAAGTCACTTTATTGAACGTGCCACCAAGACTTTTTAATCTACCAGTGTATGGCCGGAGTTTTAGTTAAATTGTACTTTGTAGAAGGGTGGTAAACCCCCCCTCCCTCCTCTACAAGTCAAATTGACAAAGGGATTCGGATTACACAATGTGACATAACAGGTCATCCCTGTAGTAGGATTGCGTGACTCCACAACGCACACACCCACATACATTCACACGCATGTTTATACACAGGCGGAAACCTCCGCTAATTATTGTGTATCTGGGAACCATTTCCTATTTATTATTAAAGACTATTTTTATGCAACAGAAATACCTTTTTTTAGCTCTCATCATGGAGGAATCTGTCGTGTAGTGTGGATGGGGGAATCTGTCGTGTAGTGTGGATGGGGGAATCTGTCGTGTAGTGTGGATGGGGGAATCTGTCGTGTAGTGTGGATGGGGGAATCTGGTCATTTTTTTGGACTCTATATGTATCTGGACAGCCTTAGTCCCAAATCCTCCATTCTGAATTCCTGTCTGCAGATCGGAATTTGGTCCCAGAACTTCCAGTTTCTCCAGTTGTGCCTTTCTGGCATTCCCAGTCCATAATTCCCCTTCCCCCCAGGGAGGAGAGCTGGGTGGGAAGTTTTCCATTTCTTCCTGTGGCTCTGCGACCTCGCTCCCACTATATGGATCCCCCCTCCTGATCCCAGCCCCCATATTCCCTCTCCCAGACACAATACACCAGCCCAAGGCTCTGATCCTGGATCTCCTGGACCATACCAAGTCTTCCCTAGATCTGGGGTCCCCTGCCTGCTCCCCCTCACCTGCTGATCCTGCTCCATTCTTCAGCCTGTCTTCTTCATGTGTTCTCCTTCCTGTGTCAGCTTCCCCTAAACCCACCCTGCACCGCCCTGAACCACAGTCCTCCCTCATTAACCCTTCAATGGCTAGACTCCACTGTATGTGCATTAACCCATCAATGACCAGACTCCACTGTATGTACTTTAACCCTGCAATGACCAGACTCCATTGTATGTACATCAACTCCTCACTGGTCAGACTCCACTGTATGTGCATTAACCCATCAATGACCAGACTCCACTGTATGTACTTTAACCCTGCAATGACCAGACTCCATTGTTTGTACATCAACTCCTCACTGGCCAGACTCCACTGTATGTACATTAACCCTTCAATGACCAGACTCCACTGTATGTACATTAACCCCTCAATGGCCAGACTCCACTGTATGTACATTAACCCCTCAATGGCCAGACTCCATTGTATGTACATTAACCCTTGAATTATCAGATCCCATATTATGTGAATTACCTCTCAATGTCCAGACTCCAATATACGTTCATTAATCATTTAATGACCAGACTCCATTTTACATGCATTAGTCCCCCAATGACCAGGCTCCGTGGTATGTGCATTAACCCCTCAATGCCCAGACTCGCCCAGACTCCGCTGTATGTGCATTAAAGTGTTACTAAACCCACAACAGTACAATCAGTCTGTAGATGCAGCAAAGCATGCTTGTTATACTGTGGAACCTAAGGGGTTAATCCTCTGCATTGTGTAAAAAAAGGCTGTTTGATCCTGTCTTCTCTGATCCTCATATTTTTCTACTGTACACATACTACGGCCAATTTAGACAGGAGCCAATTAACCTACCAGCAAGCCTTTGGCGTGTCTGAGGAAACTGGAGTAGCCGGAGAAAAACCCACGCAGGCACAGGGAGAGCAAGCAAACTCTAGGCAGGTGGTGCTGTGGTTGGGATTCGAACCAGCGACCCTGGTACTGGCCCCCCCCCTTGAGGGTTAGGGATTGATGGAAACTGACAGCGCTATATAAAAATCTGCAATAATAATAATGACCAAATTCCATTGTATGTGCCGTAAAATGGTTGTAAAGGCAGAAGGTTTATTTACCGTCCTGTATTCTATTCATGAGGGTATAAAACCTTTAATGTGCAGCGCCCCCTAGCAGCCCCCCCTTAATACTTATTTGAGCCCGAGTCAGGAGCGCTAGCGGGGGACCTGAGAAGAGGAGGATCCAGGCTGCTCTGTGCAAAACCATTACACAGAGCAGGCAAGAATGACATGTTTGTTATTTAAAAAAAAAAAATGGATCCTATATAACGGCTTTAAATCCTCCAGTGTAAGCAAAAACTTTTGTTTAGTTTGGGAGAGAAAGAGGGATTAGACCCCCTGTCAGGTATTTATTGCTGTCTGTGTGATTCACCCTCCAATGACCAGACTCCACTGTATGTGCATTAACCCCTCAATGACCAGACTCCACTGCATGTGCATTAACCCCTCAATGGCCAGACCAGGGACGGACGGACTATTCAAGCACTCGGGCACTGCCCGAGGGCCCAGTGTCAGTAGGGGGCCCCATGGAATGCCCCGGTACCTTTTTTATAGACTTTTTTGGGTGTGCTTTGAGTGTGGGCAAGGACACGGGCCCCATGATCCCCTATTGCCCAGAGGCCCCATGAGTTGTCAGTCCGCCCCGGGCCAGACTCCACTGCATGTGCATTAACCCATCAATGGCCAGACTCCACTGTATGTGCATTAACCCCTCAATGACCAGACCAGGGACGGACTATTCAAGCACTCGGGCACTGCCCGAGGGCCCAGTGTCAGTAGGGGGCCCCATGGAATGCCCCTGGTACCTTTTTTATAGGCTTTTTTGGGTGTGCTTTGAGTGTGGGCAAGGACACGGGCCCCATGATCCCCTATTGCCCAGAGGCCCCATGAGTTGTCAGTCCGCCCCGGGCCAGACTCCGCTGCATGTGCATTAACCCTTCAATGGCCAGACTCTGCTACATGTGCATTAACCCTTCAATGGCCAGACTCTGCTGCATGTGCATTAACCCCTCAATGGCCAGACTCTGCTGCATGTGCATTAACCCTTCAATGGCCAGACTCTGCTGCATGTGCATTAACCCTTCAATGGCCAGACTCTGCTGCATGTGCATTAACCCCTCAATGGCCAGACTCTGCTGCATGTGCATTAACCCTTCAATGGCCAGACTCTGCTGCATGTGCATTAACCCTTCAATGACAAGACTCCACTGGATGTACATTGCCCCTTAATGCCCAGACTCCATTGAAAGTACATTAACTCTTCAATGACCAAACTTCATTGTATGTACATTAATCCTTCAATGACCCTTTTCTTGTGAATGTGGATGGAGAGAGATTCTTCTTTTATTCATTCTCATTTGAATTTCTCTATAATGCAATATTATTGCTGACACCGTATGCGTGACTTTTTCTGTCAACCACAAGCGGGGCCCCACACTGGCATTCAGGGGGTAGGCCAAGCCTTAATCTGGGCCTGCTCTCTGGAATGCTCCTATGCCTCAAGATGGCCTCATAAGATATGATAAAACTTTGCTTCCCTCACCAGTTGTATCAACATTCTCTCTTTTGGTTAACTTTCCTACACGCTGATTTTTTTCAGTCTCTGTGTATTGTTATTGCTTTTCGGTTCATTTCAGTCTAATACTAGATAATGAGCCCCCCGGGATTATTATTATTATACAGTATTTATAAAGCGCCAATAGTTCGCTCAGCGCTGTACATTACAAAGGGGGACAGAACATGTGACAGAACAATACCAATACAATGCAAAACATGAGGGGATCGAGGGCCCTGCTCCTTGGAGCTTACAATCTAGGAGGGAGGGGATGGTGGTACAGGACGAGATAGCTGTGGGGGATGGAGTGGTAGGAAGAGTGGAGGAGGTCAGCAAGTTAGCAGGGGGTGGGGTAGGCTTCCCTGAAGAGATGGGTTTTCAGGGTGCGCCTAAAGGAGAGGAGAGTAGGTGATAATCTGATGGGTTGGGGCAGGGAGTTCCAGAGGATGGGTGACACCCTGGAGAAGTCCTGGAGGGAGGAGGAGACCAGGGAACTAGAGAGAAGGAGGTCTTGTGAGGAGCGGAGTGTGCGTGTTGGGCGGTACTTGGATATTAGGTCGGTGATGTAGTTCGGGGCAGTATGGTGGACAGCTTTGTACGTCAGTGTTAGGATTTTGAATTTGATCCGTTGCGCAATCGGACGCCAGTGGAGGGATTGGCAGAGGGGAGTGGAGGACACTGAGTGGAGGCCAGTGGAGGGATTGGCAGAGGGGGGTGGCGGAGACGGAGCGGTTGGAAAGGTGAATGAGTCTGGCAGCCGTATTCAGGATGGACTGAAGCGGGGATAGCCAGCGGCGAGGCAGGCCAGTGAGGAGGGAGTTGCAGTAGTCGAGTTGTGATATGATGAGGGAGTGGATGAGCTGTTTAGTGGTTTCTGGGGTTAGGAACGTGCGGATTTTGGCGATGTTGCGGAGGTGGAGTCTGCATGAGTTTGTTAAAGATTGGACTTGGGGCTGGAAGGATAGGTTGGAGTCCAGAATGACACCAAGTACTCTGGCCTGCGGGGCGGGTTTGATGGTGGCGCTGTTGGACTTGATGGAGAAGTCAATGGGGGGTGGTGTCCGGGCTGGGGGGAAGACAAGAAACTCGGTCTTGGAGAGGTTGGAGAGATTCACAAAGCGGATTACATTTGTTTCAGTGTAATTCCCATATCCCCCTGCTATAGTAAGAAAAATAAATAATAAAATACATTGTAACAACTGCTGCCTCCATGTTAATTCATTCTTCACAGCATTAACCCCTCAACAACCACACTCCAGTGTATGTGTGTCAACTCCTCAATTCAAGTGTATATAAGCCCAAGAATACCCCCCTCCACCCCATGACCAAACTCCTGATAATGTGTGAAGCACATATTATAGAATCTGGTCATTGAAGGGTTAACACCCCCCCTCCATGACCAAACTCCTGATAATGTGTGTTAACCCTTCAATGACCAGATTCTGTAATATGTGCTTAACCACCCCCATGACCAAATTCCTGATAATGCGTGTTAACCCTTCAATGACCGGATTCTAGAATATGTGCTTTAACCCCCCCCGACTCCTTAAAATGTGTGTTAACCCTTCAATGACCAGATTCTATGTGCTTTAACCCCCACCCATGACCAAACTCCTGATAATGCGTGTTAAGCACATATTATAGAATCTGGTCATTGAAGGGTTAACACCCCCCCTTCATGACCAAACTCCTCATAATCTGTGTTAACCCTTTAATGACCGGATTCTAGAATATGTGCTTTAACACCCCCCCCCCCCCCCCCCCCCCGACTCCTTAAAATGTGTGTTAACCCTTCAACGACCAGATTCTATGTGCTTTAACCCCCATCCATGACCAAACTCCTGATAATGCGTGTTAGCCCCTCAATGACCAGATTCTATAACACTGCATGTGCTTTAACCCCACAATCACCAGATTGTATTTGATTTTCATCTCAATGACCAGATTCAATTGTATGTTCTTTAACCCCTTAAATTTCAGTCTCCATGGTATGTGCATTAACCACTCAATGGCCAGATTTAATTGTACTGTATGTGCTTTGACCTCTCAGTCTCCCGACACCGTTCACTCTTTATTGACCAGACTCCAATGTATGTGCAATGAAACTGATCTCCAGGTATCTTTGTTTCGTTTGCGTGGTTTTTTTTTTTGCAGAGTTAGTTACATTGCTCCAGCCTGGACCAATGTAAGTATACAGATCCCATACCTGGCCAATCTCTGTGGCAGAGGAACCACTGCAGTTGTTGCTCCAACGATCCTTGCTCTCTTCCAGGCCCAATGGCAAGTGGCTACCCTGCTGCATAGTGAGCACAGGCACGGGCATCATTCACAAAGCGCCTTGAATAGGTGTTCCCTGATTGGATGAGGTGGAGAGTGTAAATCACCACCCCACCTCATCCAATCAGAGGATGCATTGCATTCATTGTGAAGACCTATGTAAGGACCAGATTCCACATGCATTGACCCTTCAATGTACAGAATGTAGTGTATGTGCATTAACCCTTCAATGTCCAGACTGCAGTGTAGGTGGATTGCCATCAATGACCGGACTCCATAGTATGTGCATTGATCTTTAGTGATCGGATATCAAAGTATATGGAGTCCCTCTCCTGCTCCCTGGTCCTGTACCATGTATTCATCTCTGGTCTCCTCTACCTGCTCCCCCTCACCTGCTGCCCCTGCTCCATGGTTCAGCCTCTCCTCTTCTTCCTACCTGTGGCTTCTCCCCCCTCCACCCTGAACTATAATCCTCCCATCATTAGAGTTTGTGCATTAACCCCTCAGTGTCCAGATTCCACTGTATGTGCATTGCCTCTGAGCCCGAGTTCACACTTCCGCGGTGTGACACATCGCATGTGATTCGCAGGAACCGCGCCGCATTCCTGTGCAAATCGCATAAGAATTCTGTGCAGTGCGATTTGAGCCGTACATTTTGTATGGCTCAGATCGCTCCGCATCCACACCAAAAAGGCACAGGACCCTTTTTTTGGCCCGCAGTAGAATCGTATCGCATGGGAATTCACACCTATGTGATCCAATTCTGCACATCGCACCGCGTTTTGCGAACTGATTTCGGGGTGTCGGTAACTTAACACACCCGCAGCGGTTTGGGGTGCGATTGTGAGGTGGTGCGGAACTCGCATTGAAACTGATGCAAATTCTGCACATCAGTGTGAACTTAGCCTTGCAACATGGAACCCCCCCCCCAAAGCACCCCCCTGTGTTGAGGGCATGTAGCCTGGTATGGTTAAGGAAGGGGGGGGGGAGCGCTTGCTCGTAAAATGCTGCAAACCAGCGTTTTTGGACCTTTTTTGACCAAAAAAAAAAAACGCTAAAAGATGCAAACGGTGAAAAACGTGGGAAAATGCCGCTAAACGCTAATGCAAAAACGCCAAAAAAGCTGAAAAACTCACATTTTAACGTGACTTTACGCAACTAACGTTTCCAGCATTCATGAGGACTAACGCTGAGAAATGCTGCATAAAGTGGTAAAACGCAATAAAATGCTGCAAACTGCGCGCTTTTGGACTTTTTTTGACCCAAAAAATATTTTTTTTTGGTAACAAAAACAAAAAAAAAACCCCGTTAATAACCGCAAATGTGGAAAAATGCGGGAAAACGCAGCTAAATGTAGCTAAACGCTAAAAAGCTGAAAAACTCCGGTTTTTAACGTGACTTTACACAGCTAACGTTACCAGTGTTATCACATCGCCCCGTGTGCGTGAGGACTAATGCTGAAAAAGGCTGCAAAACGTGGTAAAACGCTGTAAACTGCGCGCTTTTGGACTTTTTTTGACACAAAAAAATTGCAAATGTGGAAAAATGCAGGAAAATGCCGCTAAATGTGACTTTACACAACTAACGTTACCGGCGTTATCAGAACGTCCCGTGTGTGTGAGGACTAAAAGTTCGATGGCAGATTCATTTGCTTTCACTACTGATGAGGCTGGTTTACTGGTATGCTTAACCTCTTGGCGCCTCCCGGCCTTTTAGGAGTTTCAGAAGCCGGGGCGGGGTTATAGGGTCATGTCACAGCGGGGTTATAGGGTCATGTTAGGGTCACGGCGGTCACGTGATCAGAAAAGGTCCTGATCGCAAGGAGAGATCGGGACCTTTACGTGAGTCAGGGCAGCGTTTTCCCACGTTTCCTGCATTTTTTTGTGGTTTTTTTTTTACCCACAATATATATTTTTTTGGGTCAAAAAAAGTCCAAAAATGTTTTACCACATTTTTCAGCATTAGTCCTCATGCATACTGGACGTTTTGATCACGCTGGTAACATTACGGGAAAAGTGAAGCCTCCAGCAAAGTAGTCCAGCCTTTAGTTAGGAAAAGGAGGTCCAAGGACAAGCAATTCCCCCCTCCCATTCCTCTCAACGAACAGATCGATCTCCACAAGTGGAGAAAAAAAAAAAAAACTATCCACCCACAGCTTTAAACTGTTTAACAGTAACCCAGCCACCTTCTGGGCACACCTCCCCAGGGATTGGCCAGGCTCTACTAAAAATTCAGACCAAGCATATGAATTCTCCCTCCCTAAGCTCTAGAGCAGGGGTGTCAAACTGGCGGCCCTCCAGCTTTTACAAAACTACAAGTCCCATCATGCCTCTGCCTTTGGCAGTCGTGCTTGTATCTGTCAATCTTGCAATGCCTCATGGGACTTGTAGTTTGGCAACAGCTGGAGGGACGCCAGTTTGACACCCGTGATCTAGAGGGAAGCCCATAACCTCCCAGCATGTGAAGCCCCAAAGAGGCCAAATGTAACAACCCCACCTTCTGTGATTACAGCAGAAGCCAAAAAAAAACTAAATTTACCAAACAGCCTAACTGGAGGGGTGATCCATCCTCCTCCTCAGCTTCTTTTTCTTTATTATCACCTGGTGATCCTGCCAAAAGAACTTTGGCCTGCTTCCTGCACTTGGCTTCAGCCTACATTGCCAGTCTTGATTTTGACCTGATCAATGGCCAGACTCCACTGCATGCGCATTAACCCCTCAATGGCCAGACTCCACTGCATGCGCATTAACCCCTCAATGGCCAGACTCCACTGCATGCGCATTAACCCCTCAATGGCCAGACTCCACTGCATGATGTGCATTAACCCCTCAATGGCCAGACTCCACTGCATGATGTGCATTAGCCCATCAATGATCAGACTCCACTGCATGTGCATTAGCCCATCAATGATCAGACTCCACTGCATGTGCATTAACCCCTCAATGATCAGACTCCACTATATGTGCATTAACCCCTCAATGACAAGACTCCAATGTACATTACCCTTCAATGACCAGACTCCGATGTATGTGCATTAACCCCTCAATGGCCAGACTCCACTATATGTGCATTAACCCCTCAATGGCCAGACTCCACTATGTGTGCATTAACCCCTCAATGGCCAGACTCCACTATATGTGCATTAACCCCTCAATGGCCAGACTCCACTATATGTGCATTAACCCCTCAATGGCCAGACTCCACTATGTGTGCATTAACCCCTCAATGGCCAGACTCCACTATATGTGCATTAACCCCTCAATGGCCAGACTCCAATGTACATTACCATTCAATGACCAAACAGCCTAACTGGAAGGGTGATCTATCCTCCTCCTAGGCTTCTTTTTCTTTATTATCACCTGGTGATCCTGCCAAAAGAACTTTGGCCTGCTTCTTGCTCCTGACTTGAGCCTGTATTGTCTGTCCTGACTTTGGCCTGCTTCCTGCACTTGGCTTCAGCCTACATTGCCAGTCTTGAGTTTGACCTGATCAATGGCCAGACTCCACTGCATGCGCATTAACCCCTCAATGGCCAGACTCCACTGCATGTGCATTAACCCCTCAATGGCCAGACTCCACTGCATGATGTGCATTAACCCCTCAATGGCCAGACTCCATTGCATGTGCATTAACCCCTCAATGGCCAGACTCCACTGCATGATGTGCATTAGCCCATCAATGATCAGACTCCACTGCATGTGCATTAACCCCTCAATGGCCAGGCTCCACTGCATGTGCACTAACCCCTCAATGGGCAGGCTCCACTATATGTGCATTAACCCCTCAATGGCCAGACTCCACTATATGTGCATTAACCCCTCAATGGCCAGACTGCAGTATATGTGCATTAACCCCTCAATGGCCAGACTCCACTATATGTGCATTAACCCCTCAATGATCAGACTCCACTATATGTGCATTAACCCCTCAATGGTCAGACTCCACTATATGTGCATTAACCCCTCAATGGCCAGACTCCAATGTACATTACCATTCAATGACCAAACAGCCTAACTGGAAGGGTGATCTATCCTCCTCCTAGGCTTCTTTTTCTTTATCACCTGGTGATCCTGCCAAAAGAACTTGGGCCTGCTTCCTGCTCCTGACTTGAGCCTGCATTGTCTGTCCTGACTTTGGCCTGCTTCCTGCACTTGGCTTCAGCCTACATTGCCAGTCTTGATTTTGACCTGATCAATGGCCAGACTCCACTGCATGCGCATTAACCCCTCAATGGCCAGACTCCACTGCATGCGCATTAACCCCTCAATGGCCAGACTCCACTGCATGCGCATTAACCCCTCAATGGCCAGACTCCACTGCATGCGCATTAACCCCTCAATGGCCAGACTCCGCTGCATGCGCATTAACCCCTCAATGGCCAGACTCCGCTGTATGTGCATTAACCCCTCAATGGCCAGACTCCACTATATGTGCATTAACCCCTCAATGGCCAGACTCCAATGTACATTACCCTTCAATGGCCAGACTCCGCTGTATGTGCATTAACTCCTCAATGGCCAGACTCCACTATATGTGCATTAACCCCTCAATGGCCAGACTCCAATGTACATTACCCTTCAATGGCCAGACTCTGCTGTATGTGCATTAACCCCTCAATGGCCAGACTCCACTATATGTGCATTAACCCCTCAATGGCCAGACTCCACTATATGTGCATTAACCCCTCAATGGCCAGACTCCAATGTACATTACCCTTCAATGGCCAGACTCCAATGTACATTACCCTTCAATGTCCAGACTCCAATGTATGTGCATTAACCCCTCAATGGCCAGACTCCACTGTATGTGCATTAACCCCTCAATGGCCAGACTCCACTGTATGTGCATTAACCCCTCAATGGCCAGACTCCACTGTATGTGCATTACCCTTCAATGGCCAGACTCCACTGTATGTGCATTAACCCCTCAATGGCCAGACTCCACTGTATGTGCATTACCCCTCAATGGCCAGACTCCACTGTATGTGCATCAACCTCTCAATGGCCAGACTCCACTGTATGTGCATCAACCGCTCAATGGCCAGACTCCACTGTATGTGCATTAACCCCTCAATGGCCAGACTCCACTGCATTAGCATTAACCCCTCAATGGCCAGACTCCAATGTACATTACCCTTCAATACCCAGACTCCACTGTATGTGCAATAACCCTTCAATGACCAGACTGCATTGTATGTACATTAACCCTTCAATACCCAGACACCACTGTATGTGCAATAACCCTTCAATGACCAGACTGCATTATATATACATTACCCTTCAATAACCAGACTCCACTGTATGTGCAATAACCCTTCAATGACCAGACTGCATTGTATGTACATTAACCCTTCAATACACAGACTCCACTGTATGTGCATTAACCCCTCAATGGCCAGACTCCACTGTATGTGCATTAACCCCTCAATGACCAGACTCCACTGGATGTACATTGCCTCTTAATGCCAGGCTTCATAAGATATGATAAAACTTTGCTTCCCTTGCCAGTTTTATCAACATTCTCTCTCTTTGGTTAACTTTCCTACACGCTGTTTTTCAGTCTCTGTGTATTGTTATTGCTTTTTGGTTAATTACAGTCTGCTAAATAATGAGCCTCCCGGGATTACATTTGTTTCAGTGTAATTCCCATATCCCCCTGCTATAGCAAGAAAAATAAATAATAAAATACATTGTAACAACTGCTGCCTTCATGTTGATTCATTCTTCTCAGCATTAACCCCTCAACAACCACACTCCAGTGTATGTGTGTCAACTCCTCAATTCAAGTGCATATAAGGCCAAGAATACCCCCCCCCCATGACCAAACTCCTGATAATGTGTGTTAATCCTTCAATGACCAGATTCTATAATATGTGCTTAAACCCCATCCATGACCAAACTCCTGATAATGCATGTTAACCCTTTAATGACCAGCTTCTATACTATGTGCTTAACCCCCCCCCCCTCCTCCATGACCAAATTCCTGATAATGTGTGTTAGCCCGACCGGATTCTAGAATATGTGCTTTAACCCCCCCAGACCAAACTCCTTATAATGTGTGTTACCCCTTCAATGACCAGATTCTATGTGCTGTAACCCCCATCCATGACCAAACTCCTGACAATGCGTGTTAGCTCCTCAATGACCAGATTCTATAACACTGAATGTGCTTTAACCCCACAATCACCAGATTGTATTTGATTTTCATCTCAATGACCAGATTGAATTGTTTGTTCTTTAACCCCTTAAATTTCAGTCTCCATGGTATGTGCATTAACCACTCAATGGCCAGATTTAATTGTACTGTATGTGCTTTGACCTCTCAGTGTCCCGACACAGTTCACTCTTTATTGACCAGACTCCAATGTATGTGCAATGAAACTGATCTCCAGGTATGTTTGTTTTGTTTGCGTGGTTTTCTTTTCCCTTTTTTTTTTTTGCAGAGTTAGTTACATTGCTCCATCCTGGACCAATGTAAGTATACATATCCCATACCTGGCCAATCTCTGTGGCAGAGGAACCACTGCAGTTGTTGCTCCAATGATCCTTGCTCTCTTCCAAGCCCCATGCCAAGTGGCTATGCTGCTGCATAGTGAGCACAGGCATGGGCATCATTCACAAAGCGCCTTGAATAGAAGGTGTTCCTTGATTGGATGAGATGGAGAGCGTACATCACCACCCCACCTCATCCAATCAGAGGATGCATTTCATTCATTGAGAAAACTCCTGAGTATGTAACAACCAGATTCCACATGCATTAACCCTTCAATGTCCAGAAGGTATTGTATGTGCATTAACCTCCCAATGTCCAGACTGCAGTGTAGGTGGATTGCCATCAATGACCGGACTGCATGGTATGTACATTGATCTTTAGTGATCAGATACTAAATTATATGGAATCCCTCTCCTGCTCCCTGGTCCTGTACCATGTATACCTGCCTGGAGTTTGCATGTTCTCCCTGTGCCTGCGTGGGCTTCCTCTGGGTACTCCAGTTTCCTCCCACACTCCAAAGACATGCTGGTAGGTGAATTGGCTCCTGTCTAAATTGGCCCTAGTATGTGTATGTATGAATGCGAGTTAGGGACCTTAGATTGTACGCCCCTTGAGGGTTAGAGACTGATGTGAATGTACAATATATATGTAAAGTGCTGCAGTGACAGCAATATATAAGTACCTGAAATAAATAAAAATAATAAATAAATATTCATCTCTGGTCTCCTCTGCCTGCTCCCCCTCACCTGCTGCCCCTGCTCCATGGTTCAGCCTCTCTTCTTCTACCTATGTGTGGCTTCTCCCCCCTCCACCCTGAACTATAATCCTCCCTGAACTATAATCCTCCCATCATTAGAGTTTGTGCATTAACCCTTCAGTGTCCAGATTCCATTGTATGTGCATTGCCTCGGATCCTGAGTTCACACTTCTGCAGTGCAGCACATCGCATGTGATTCGCACAGGAACCGCACCACATTCCTGTGCAAATCACATGCGAATTCTGTGCGATTTTTGCTATGGCTCAAATCGCAGCTCATCCGCACCAAAAATGCGCAGGAACCTTTTTTTGGTCCGCACTAGAATCGGATTGGATTAGGTCAGTGTTTCTCAACTGCAGTCCTCATGGACCCCCAACAGGTCATGTTTTCAGGATTTCCCTCAGATGAAACAGCTGTGGTAATTACTAAGGCAGTGAAACTGATCAAATCACCTGTGCAAAATAATGGAAATCCTGAAAACATGACCTGTTGGGGGTCCATGAGGACTGGAGTTGAGAAACACTGCATTAGGTATTCCCACCCATGCGATCCGATTCTGCACATCGCACCGCGTTTTGCAAACCGATTTCGGGGTGCGATTCGGGGTGCACAATCGCACCCCCGCAGCGATTCGGGGTGCGATTGTGAGGCGGTGCGGAATTAGCACAGAAACCGGTGCAAATTCCGCACAGCATCAGTGTGAACTTAGCCTTGCAACATGGAACCCCCCCATGTTGAGGGCATGTGGCCTGGTATGGTTCAGGAGGGGGGGGGGAGTGCTCTCTCGTCTCCCCCCTTTCCTGACCTGCCGGGCTGCATGCTCAGATAAGGGTCTGGTATGGACCTTGGGGGGGACCCCACGCCATTTTTTCTTCATTTTGGCATGGGGGTTTCCCTCAAAACCCAACACAAAGGGCTTGGTATGGATGGAGGGGGGACCCCACGACGTTGTTTTATTATTTTTTTAAAAAGATTTTTAATGCTCTTTATATGCAGCTGAGCTGCAATATGTAGGTGGGGTGTTGTGTGGGTGTGGCTTTGGCTTTAGTGTAGGCGGAGACACAGGGGGCCCAATTATCTCTTATTGCCCCGGGGGGCCCCATGAGTTGTCAGACCTCCCCTGGGACCAACGTATTCATTTTATATTATCATTTTTCTAATATAATATTTCAAAGGGGCAGAAGAGTGGAATTCATATACTAGACACACTGTGAACACTTACGAAGTTGTAAAGGAATACAGAACCCTAACACAGCATTAGTAGAACCAGGGGTGTCCTTAGGGTTGGTGTCACCCGGCGTGATAACACTTGATGACACCCCCTCTGACGATCCCCGCAGAATGGATCAGATCTGCGGATTGAGCCTAATGGATTGGACTCCGATGCATTATCCTCCCCAATCCGCAGATCCGATCCATCCTGCGGGGATCGTCGGCTTGCTTTACAACTTACCTTTTCGTGGAGCGGGTCCGGTGTCACCCCGTGTGGTAGGTGTCACCCGGTGCCACACCCCCTGCACCTGCCTAGGGATGCTACTGAGTAGAACCATTAAGGGGTTCATATTTATATATTGAGATGTCAGATATTATTCACTTGTTTTAAATGTGTAATAAGCAAGTTTTCAGCAAAAGCCGGCTTGCTTTACAACTTACCTTTTCATGCAGCGGGTCCGGTGTCACCCCGTATAGGTTGCATGCTGACGATCCCTGCAGAATAGATCGGATCTGCGGATTGAGCATAATGGATCGGAGTCCGATCCATTATGCTCCCCAATCCGCAGATCCGATCCATCCTGCGGGGATTGTCGGCTTGCTTTACAACTTACCTTTTTGTGGCGTGGGTGCGGTGTCACCCCGTGTGGTAGGTGTCACCCGCACCTGCCTAGAGATGCCCCTGAGTAGAACCATTAAGGGGTTCATATTTATATATTGAGATGTCAGATATTATTCACTTGTTTTAAATGTGTAATAAGCAAGTTTTCAGCAAAAGTGGCCAAAGGAACATATTTGCTCCCCATCACATGAAAAGGAAATGAGTTGATCATTGAAAGTGTATCTAAACCCAAGAATAAAAATGTAATATATTGCAGCTCGCCAATCTTTAAATACGTTGGCTGCAATAGTTTTTACAGCACTACCCCTGAAGGAGCCGCAGTATATTTTCACTGGTTGTTCCCCAAATCAGTGCAAGGTGCAACACAGCAACAGGCTATCACTCTTGCTCAATAAACAGTCTAGGGCAGGGGCGGACTGACAACTCATGGGGCCCCCGGGCAATAGGGGATCATGGGGCCCCTGTGTCCTCGCCCAAACTCAAAAAAGCCTATGAAAAAGGTACCAGGGGCATCTCATGGGGCCCCCTACTGACCCTGGGCCCTCGGGCAATCCCTGGGGTTGGCAGAGAGGGTGGAGGACACTGAATGGGGGCCAGTGGAGGGATTGGCAGAGAGGGATGGAGGACACTGAATGGGGGCCAGTGGAAGGATTGGCAGAGAGGGATGGAGGACACTGAGTGGAGGTCAGTGGAGGGATTGGCAGAGAGGGATGGAGGACACTGAATGGGGGCCAGTGGAGGGATAGGCAGAGAGGGGTGGCAGATTACTATTTATGGTTAACTTTAAACTGGTGACCTGTAGGGGCTGGTGGTTGGCTTGGCATCCAAGTGCAGAACTTCAGTCTTGCAGCATGGGATACCATGTGGTAGATATCTGAAGCATGGAGACCTTACTTTTCAGCAAAGGTGAACTTTTTTTTTATTATAAGGAAAGAGTGTATATACTGTACATGCTACATACAGTATACTGTATATCTTTGGCTGAGAGGTAGAACATGTCTGTGGATCAGCTATCTGTGTGCAGCAGGATGTACCAAACACGCATTTTTCGATGGTCTGTTGGGATCATTTTATTAGACATATATAGGGCAGTGTTACTATGTCTATATATACCAACACAATGTAGGCCTCTCTGTACAGGTTTACAAACACCAGCTCTCTTCTCAGACCCAAACCAATCCAAGGCCCCCCTTGTACCCACCACCCAACCCCTGAGAAATGCCATTCATGACTTCTTGGTCCAAACCCACAAAATGATTGGGTAATCCATCAGTCCTCACAAGATGGTGTGTCCCTTGCAGAGCTCTAGGCCAGGCCTAATTGTTCGAGTGTGTTTACATGAGATTCGTTTTCTGTATCCTATCTAGACTTCAGTCATTCTTCTTCAGATGTTGGTGCGGAATTTCAGGTCTGTGCCTTTCATTCTCTTCTCATATTCCACGTCGAACATTTTATTTTGGGATTCGGTGAAATAATTCATCCAGTCTGCAACCTCACCTAAATTAAAAATGGACAGAAAACTTGTAACAAGAACACGGCACTTGAATTTTGAAAATGGAAAATTCTGGGAAGTGGTGCGTAGACAGTGAATAGTAGGCCTAGTCTTCTAATTTTCATTCAATACTACATTAAAATGGAAAGACAGTAAGATCATCCCGAGAATTATATAATGATCCTTGCAGAGAAATAGGAAATAGGAATTATTGCAGTAACATCAAGGAGGTCTTCCTATGCTACCCAGAGTGTTGGATAAAGTGGAATACTAAATCTCTTATATACAAATACTTTGGTGATATTCCATTGAACATAAACCAATTTTGAAAAACATCAACTTCTAAATCTCTTCTTTTTTACATATAAATACTTTGGTGACCTTCCATTGAACATAAGCCTACACTCATCGGGCACTTTATTAGGTACACCTTGTTCCTTGACACCATGACACCACCAGCCTGAACCGTTGATACAAGGCACGATGGATCCACCACACCATGACACCACCACCACCAGCCTGAACCATTGATACAAGGCAGGATGGATCCTCCACACCATGACACCACCACCACCAGCCTGAACCATTGATACAAGGCAGGATGGAACCACCACACCATGACAACACCACCACCAGCCTGAACCATTGATACAAGGCAGGATGGAACCACCACACCATGACACCACCACCACCAGCCTGAACCATTGATACAAGGCAGGATGGATCCACCACACCATGACACCACCAGCCTGAACCGTTGATACAAGGCAGGATGGATCCCCCACACCATGACACCACCACCACCACCAGCCTGAACCATTGATAGAAGGCAGGATGGATCCACCACACCATGACACCAGCACCTCCAGCCTGAACCATTGATACAAGGGAGGATGGATCCCCCACACCATGACACCACCACCACCAGCCTGAACCATTGATACATGGCAGGATGGATCCACCACACCATGACACTACCAGCCTGAACCGTTGATACAAGGCAGGATGGATCCCCCACACCATGACACCACCACCACCAGCCTGAACCATTGATAGAAGGCAGGATGGATCCACCACACCATGACACCAGCACCTCCAGCCTGAACCATTGATACAAGGCAGGATGGATCCCCCACACCATGACACCACCAACCTGGACCATTGATACAAGGCAGTATGGACCCACCACACCATGACACCACAATCACCAGCCTGAGGGCGTGTCTTGTTGCTCCTGTTTATTTTTTTAAATGTTTATAAACTAATAAAAATTATTGAAATACAAAAGGAAAACAAATCTGAAGGATATATTTTAAAAAAATATATTTTTAAAAATATTTTTCATAGATTTTGTAATATATAAAGAACACATTTTAACATGCAGTATATATTTATATATACTGCATGTCGAAATATATATATATATATATTTGTAAATGTATTCCAAAAATGTAGATTTGTATTTTAAAGACATACAGTATATTTGAAATGTATTTTTTAAAATATTTATATATATTTTGTAATATAAACGCATTTCAACATACAGTGTATATATATACAGTTGCAAGAAAAAGTATGTGAACCCCTTGGGATTACGTGGAGTTTTGCATGAATTGGGCATAAAATGTGCTCTGAACGTCATCTAAGTCACAACAATAGAAGAACACAGTCTGCTGAACATAATACTACACAAACATTAGATGTTGCCATGGTTTAATTGCACATAACATGTAAACATTCACAGTGCAGGGAGGAAAAAGTATGTGAGGCCCTAGCTTAATGACTTCTCCCAGAGCTAATTGGAGCCAGGAGTGAGCCAACCTTGACTCCAATCAGTGTGATGATATTGGATGTGTTGCTGACAGCTGTCCTGCCCTTAAAAAACACACACCTGTTTTGGGTTTACTGGTTTCAAGAAGCACTGTCTGATGTGAACCATGCCTCGCAGAAAAGAGCTCTCAGAAGACCTACGATCAAGAATTGTTGACTTGCATGAAGCTGGAAAGGGTTACAAAAGAATCTCCAAAAGCCTTGATGTTCATGTGTCCACGGTAAGACAGACTGTCTACAAATGGAGAAAGTTTAGCACTGTTGCTACTCTCCCTAGGCGTGTCGTCCTGTAAAAATGACTGCAAGAGCACAGCGCAGAATGCTGCATGAGGTAACGAAGAATCCCAGAGTGTCAGCTAAAGACCTACAGAAATCTCTGGCACATGCTAACATTTGTGTTGCCACATCTACAATAAGGAAAACATTAAACAAGAATGGAGTACATGGGAGGACACCACGGAGGAAGCCATTGCTGTCCAAAAAGAATATTGCAGCACGTTTGAAGTTTGCAAAAGAGCACCTGGATGTTCCATAGCACTACTAGCAAAATATACTGTGGACAGATGAAACCAAGATTGAGTTGTTTGGGAAGAACACACAACACTATGTGTGGAGAAAAAAAGGCACAGCACACCAACATCAAAACCTCATCCCCACTGTGAAACATGGCGGAGGGAGCATCATGGTTTGGGGCTGCTTTGCTGCCTCAGGGCCTGGACGGATTGTTGTCATTGATGTGAAAACTAATTCCAGAGTTTATCAAGACATTTTGCAGGAAAACGTACGACCATCTGTCTGCCAACTGAAGCTCCGCAGAGGATGGGTAATGCAACAGGACAATGACCCAAAGCATACAAGTAATTCAACAAAACAATGGCTGCAACAGCACAGAATATGCCTTCTGGAGTGGCCCAGTCAGAGTCCTGACCTCAACCCAATTGAAATGCTGTGCCATGACCTTAAGAGAGCGATTCACACCAGACATCCCAAGAATATTGCTACACTGAAACAGTTTTGTGAAGAGGAGTGGTCCAAAATGACTCCAGATCGTTGTGCAGGTCTGATCTGCAACTACAGGAAACGTTTGGTTGAGGTTATTGCTGCCAAAGGAGGGTCAACCAGTTATTAAGTCCAAAGGTTCACATACTTTTTCCTTCCTGCACTGTGAATGTTTACATGTTATGTGCAATTAAACCATGGCAACATCTAATGTTTGTGTAGTATTATGTTCAGCAGACTGTGTTCTTCCATTGTTGTGACTTAGATGACGTTCAGAGCACATTTTATGCCCAATTCATGCAAAACTTCACGTAATCCCAAGGGGTTCACATACTTTTTCTTGCAACTGTATATATATATATATATATATATATTTTTTTTTTTATTTATTTATTTATTGAAATATATTGAATATGGCCAAAATTGTAGTATATGTCAATATATTTGGGAAGAATATTTTTTAAATATATTTCAAATATATTTTTCTTCCATATGGGTATTAAAGCATAAGGCTGGCCATACACTATACAATTTTCTGTCCAAATTCTGCCCAAATTCCTTTAGATTTACCTTCAACTATGTAGTGTGAGGACCCGCCTAACTGGATACAATTGAAAGTGTTGTTTAGGTTTGAATTTAACTATAGGAATGCGCTGAAAACAAAAAAACTTCAATAAACTGTGCATGAATCAGTGTAAGATCAAACAAAGCATTTCACAAATAAATAATTAAATAAATCATAAAGTGTTCAAATAATCAATATGTGAAAGTCCAAAGTCCCACAATATAAATTTGAAACCACCATGTGCAATCCACCACCAATTAAAGTTGGGTGACTCACCAGAGCTATATGCTGATCGATTCATAGACCAGCATAGGCGCTATTGCTCTGGGAGCGATGGATATTCCAGTTCCGGATATAGGGTGCAATATTCTGCAGTATTGAATCCCTTAGGATGAAAAACGCCACTCTGTGTTAACGATTGATTCCAGATAATCATGAAACAACTCTCCACAACCTCTCTCTCCTAGATGGATATACGGTTCTCCATAGGCATTGGGACCATGTTCAAAGGCAAAGAAAAAGGAATGATAGTGCAGCGTGTTTTTAAAACCAAACACAATTTAATATAATAACACACTTACAAACAAGGTGTCTAAACCGACACCAGCATCACGGGCATAGGTATAAAATCACTTGCACCGCTCACCGTGGATCATCTCCGACCGACACAGGAGAGGTGTCCCAACGTCTGCATTCAGCTGGCCACGCCCTACGCGTTTCGTCACCACAACGTCCTCACGGGGCGGTCTGAATGCAGACGTCAGATCAGCCCTAGATATACTGCTCGCACTCTGCATCGCGGCTTTGACTTAACCACTCACAGCAGTGTGGAATAAACCACACTTCACTTAATAGTGGCAAAATTAACAAAGTATTCAGTATATAACTGTACACTCTGCTAACTATAAATATTATGGTATATGAGTAAGTCTTCCTTAAATTATACAAAACATACTATAATAAGTAACAAATATATTTATACAACGGCACAAAAACAATTAAAGGGCCATACTCATATTAAAGAACTACTCTACTTCAACCACATCTTAATATAAAATAATACATCAACTTAATACAAAAACAATATAATGTCTATTAGGGAAACCTCATTAATCTCAAAAAATACTAAAAATACTCGACTCCAACAATATTAAATCAGTCTAAAAAACATAAACTAAAAATTCAACTAAAAAAATCTAATCCATTTACCACCAAAATCTTTATATTAGGGGTAAACTAATTCATAATGACTGCCAAAAATGACCTTGGTCTTTATATCCCAAATAAAAACCTAGGACATCGAACCAGAAAATTCATCTACATCTTTATATAAAAAAACAAATTCTAAATTTGACATAAATACTATAAAAACCAAGGAAGTCAAATATGATATATAAAACTCATATTTCCCAAATATTTTAAACCAAAATCTAACAATTCGTCAAAAAGCAATTTAAGTCGATATCTATATTCAAACCATTTGGTTTTAGGGAATTTAATTCATATATCCCATCGGTCTCCCTTTTGGATATTTCCTTAATCATATCTACACCTCTCCAATGTTTTTTTATCTTTTCAATCCCATAAAAGGTTGCTAATTTTGGGTCACTATTATGTTTTAATTTAAAATGTCTGGACACACTATGTTTATCATAACCTTTTCTGATATTATTTAAGTGCTCACCAATCCTAGTTTTTAATTGTCTCCCTGTTCTTCCCACATATTGGAGGTGGCACGGGCACTCCAAAACATACACCACGTGATGAATTACAAGAAATAAAATAATCGATTTTATATTCTTTATTTGTTATAGTAGAAAGAAACTTCTTTCTTTTCTTTATATTTGAAGGTTTATTGGTAAGCTGACATGCTTTGCATTTATTGCAATGAAAAAAACCATGAAAATCAGAGAAAAGGTTTATCTCTTTTGGTGGGACTAGTACATTATCAACTATTTTTGTTCTCAACGATCTATTTTTCCTATAGATGAAATTCGGCTTGTGTGGAATAATTCTTTTTAATGTTTCATCTCTAAGTAATATTGGCCAATATTTTTTAACAATTCCCTCTATATTCTTATATTGATTATTAAAGTTGGTAATAAAGGATATATCCGTTCTTTCATTTTTCATCTTTCTATTAGATAAAAGACTCTCTCTATCTCTTCTATCAATAACTTCTCTTTCAGCCACCAAAAAGGATCTCCTATAACCCTTGTCAACAAATCTGTCTATCAATAATGCAGTTTGATCAAAAAAATCACTCTGTAAACTGCAATTTCTTTTTATTCTTGTAAATTGACTTCTAGGGGTATTGAAGAACCATCTTGGATGGTGTCCACTAGATATCGGGATATAACTGTTTTTATCTATGTCTTTAAAAAAAGACTTAGTAAAAATATGGCCTCCATATTTATATAATGTCAAATCTAAAAAATTCACACTTTCAAACCCACTCATTACCGTAAATCTTAAACCATATTGATTTTCATTGATGACATGTGAAAATCTATTAAGATCTTCTATTGAACCTCTCCAAATCATTACGATATCATCTATATAGCTCCTGTATAGGACCATTGCTGGCCATTTGTCAAAAATGCACTCTTCCTCCCATTTGTCCATTACAATATTAGCTACACTAGGGGCATATTTGGCTCCCATCACAACACCCCTGCATTGCTGAAAAAAGGTATTATTATACCAGAAAAAATTATTCGACATAGCGAACTCTAATAATTCAACAAAAAACCTTCTCTGAACCCTTTTAATCTTAGATTTATGTTTTAGTGCCCATTTGACTGCCCTAATTCCATCATCTTGATTAATATTAGTATACAAGAATTCAACATCTATTGTGACCAAAAAACAATCTTCAATACCTTCTATAGTTCTTAAAATATTAATTAATTCCCCACTATCCCTTAAAAAAGAACGATTATTTCTTACTATTGGTTGTAAAAATGAATCTATATATTCATATAGATATTTTAAAAATAAAGGAAACAAATTTTTGGAAGTTTTTAAAAAAAATGGCTGAGACTGATATTAAAAATATGGATTTAAAGAGTAAATTTTAATTCCAAAAATAGAATCGATCCCACTCACAATCAGTCTCCCCGGGGGATTCTTTTTATCCTTATGTAACTTGGGCAAATAACATATCGTGGGAATTTTTGGATTTTTGATATATAAATATCTTGCCTCTTTCTCATTCAAAACTCCCAAATCTTTGCCTCTATTAATCAAATATTTCAAACAATTTTTTAATTTTCTAGTGGGATTCGATGTCAAAATTTTATATGTATCTTTCATATACAATAACCTATCCATCTCTCTTTCATAATCTTTCTTATTTAAGATCACAATACTGCCTCCCTTATCAGCCCCTCTAATAACAATATCCTTCCTTTTTTCTAATTCTTTAATACCCTGTATTACATCATGAGAGGTATGATATTTACTCTTTAAATCCATATTTTTAATATCAGTCTCAGCCATTTTTTTTAAAAACTTCCAAAAATTCGTTTCCTTTATTTTTAAAATATCTATATGAATATATAGATTCATTTTTACAACCAATAGTAAGAAATAATCGTTCTTTTTTAAGGGATAGTGGGGAATTAATTAATATTTTAAGAACTATAGAAAGTATTGAAGATTGTTTTTTGGTCACAATAGATGTCGAATCCTTGTATACTAATATTAATCAAGATGATGGAATTAGGGCAGTCAAATGGGCACTGAAACATAAATCTAAGATTAAAAGGGTTCAGAGAAGGTTTTTTGTTGAATTATTAGAGTTCGCTATGTCAAATAATTTTTTCTGGTATAATAATACCTTTTTTCAGCATTGCAGGGGTGTTGCGATGGGAGCCAAATATGCCCCTAGTGTAGCTAATATTGTAATGGACAAATGGGAGGAAGAGTGCATTTTTGACAAATGGCCAGCAATGGTCCTATACAGGAGCTATATAGATGATATCGTAATGATTTGGAGAGGTTCAATAGAAGATCTTAATAGATTTTCAAATAGCATCAATGATAATCAATATGGTTTAAGATTTACGGTAATGAGTGGGTTTGAAAATGTGAATTTTTTAGATTTGACATTATATAAATATGGAGGCCATATTTTTACTAAGTCTTTTTTAAAGACATTGATAAAAACAGACAGTTATATCCCGATATCTAGTGGACACCATCCAAGATGGTTGTTCAATACCCCTAGAAGTCAATTTACAAGAATAAAAAGAAATTGCAGTTTACAGGGTGATTTTTTTGATCAAACTGAATTATTGATGGACAGATTTGTTGACAAGGGTTATAGGAGATCCTTTTTGGTGGCTGAAAGAGAAGTTATTGATAGAAGAGATAGAGAGAGTCTTTTATCTAATAGAAAGATGAAAAATGAAAGAACGGATATATCCTTTATTACCAACTTTAATAATCAATATAAGAATATAGAGGGAATTGTTAAAAAATATTGGCCAATATTACTTAGAGATGAAACATTTAAAAAGAATTATTCCACACAAGCTGAATTTCATCTATAGGAAAAATAGATCGTTGAGAACAAAAATAGTTGATAATGTATTAGACCCACCAAAAGAGATAAACCTTTTCTCTGATTTTCATGGTTTTTTTCATTGCAATAAATGCAAAGCATGTCAGCTTACCAATAAACCTTCAAATATAAAGAAAAGAAAGAAGTTTCTTTCTACTATAACAAATAAAGAATATAAAATCGATTCTTTTATTTCTTGAAATTCGTCACATGTGGTGTATGTTTTGGAGTGCCCGTGCCACCTCCAATATGTGGGAAGAACAGGGAGACAATTAAAAACTAGGATTGGTGAGCACTTAAATAATATCAGAAAAGGTTATGATAAACATAGTGGGGTTTATTTACTAAAGCTGGAGAGTCCAAAATCAGACTCCCTTCTGCATAGAAACCAATCAGCTTCTAACCTCAGCTTGTTCAATGAAGCTTTGGCAATGAAACCTGGAAGCTGATTGGTTTCTATGCAGAAGAGAGACTGATTTTGGACTCTCCAGCTTTAGTAAATAAACCCCCGTGTGTCCAGACATTTTAAATTAAAACATAATAGTGACCCAAAATTAGCAACCTTTATGGGACTGAAAAGATAAAAAAACATTGGAGAGGTATAGATATGATTAAGGAAATATCCAAAAGGGAGACCTATTGGATATATGAATTAAATTCCCTAAAACCAAATGGTTTGAATATAGATATCGACTTAAATTGCTTTTTGACAAATTTTTAGATTTTGGTTTAAAATTTTTGGGAAATATGAGTTTTATATATCATATTTGACTTCCTTGGTTTTTATAGTATTTGTGTCAAATTTAGAATTTGTTTTTTTATATAAAGATGTAGACAAATTTTCTGGTTCGATGTCCTAGGTTTTTATTTGGGATATAAAGACCAAGGTCATTTTTGGCAGTCATTATGAATTAGTTTACCCCTAATATAAAGATTTTGGTGGTAAATGGATTAGATTTTTTTAGTTGAATTTTTAGTTTATGTTTTTTAGACTGATTTAATATTGTTGGAGTCGAGTATTTTTAGTAGTTTTTGAGATTAATGAGGTTTCCCTAATAGACATTATATTGTTTTTGTATTAAGTTGATGTATTATTTTATATTAAGATGTGGTTGAAGTAGAGTAGTTCTTTAATATGAGTATGGCCCTTTAATTGTTTTTGTGCCGTTGTATAAATATATGTTACTTATTATAGTATGTTTTGTATAATTTAAGGAAGACTTACTCATATACCATAATATTTATAGTTAGCAGAGTGTACAGTTATATACTGAATACTTTGTTAATTTTGCCACTATTAAGTGAAGTGTGGTTTATTCCACACTGCTGTGAGTGGTTAAGTCAAAGCCGCGATGCAGAGTGCGAGCAGTATATCTAGGGCTGATCTGACGTGTGCATTCAGACCGCCCCGTGAGGACGTCGTGGTGACGAAACGCGTAGGGCGTGGCCAGCTGAATGCAGACGTTGGGACACCTCTCCTGTGTCGGTCGGAGATGATCCGCGGTGAGCGGTGCAAGTGATTTTATACCTATGCCTGTGATGCTGGTGTCGGTTTAGACACCTTGTTTGTAAGTGTGTTATTATATTAAATTGTGTTTGGTTTTAAAAACACGCTGCACTATCATTCCTTTTTCTTTGCCTTTGAACATGGTCCCAATGCCTATGGAGAACCGTATATCCATCTAGGAGAGAGAGGTTGTGGAGAGTTGTTTCATGATTATCTGGAATCAATCGTTAACACAGAGTGGCGTTTTTCATCCTAAGGGATTCAATACTGCAGAATATTGCACCCTATATCCGGAACTGGAATATCCATCGCTCCCAGAGCAATAGCACTTATGCTGGTCTATGAATTGATCAGTATATACAGTTGCAAGAAAAAGTATGTGAACCCCTTGGGATTACGTGGAGTTTTGCATGAATTGGGCATAAAATGTGCTCTGAATGTCATGTAAGTCACAACAATAGAAGAACACAGTCTGCTGAACATAATACTACACAAACATTAGATGTTGCCATGGTTTAATTGCACATAACATGTAAACATTCACACTGCATGGAGGAAAAAGCATGTGAACCTGTGGACTTAATAACTGGTTGACCCTCCTTTGGCAGCAATAACCTCAACCAAACATTTCCTGTAGTTGCAGATCAGACCTGCACAACGATCTGGAGTCATTTTGGACCACTCCTCTTCACAAAACTGTTTCAGTGTAGCAATATTCTTGGGATGTCTGATGTGAATCGCTCTCTTAAGGTCATGCCACAGCATTTCAATCGGATTGAGGTCAGGACTCTGACTGGGCCACTCCAGAAGGCGTATTCTGTGCTGTTGCAGCCATTGTTTTGTTGAATTACTTGTATGTTTTGGGTCATTGTCCTGTTGCATCACCCATCCTCTGCGGAGCTTCAGTTGGCGGACAGATGGTCGTACGTTTTCCTGCAAAATGTCTTGATAAACTCTGGAATTCATTTTCCCATCAATGACAACAACCCATCCGGCCCTGAAGCAGCAAAGCAGCCCCAAACCATGATGCTCCCTCCGCCATGTTTCACAGTGGGGATGAGGTTTTGATGTTGGTGTGCTGAGCCTTTTTTTCTCCACACATAGTGTTGTGTGTTCTTCCCAAACAACTCAATCTTGGTTTCATCTGTCCACAGTATATTTTGCCAGTAGTGCTGTGGAACATCCAGGTGCTCTTTTGCAAACTTCAAATGTGCTGCAATCTTCTTTTTGGACAGCAATGGCTTCCTCCGTGGTGTCCTCCCATGTACTCCATTCTTGTTTAATGTTTTCCTTATTGTAGATGTGTCAACAAAAATGTTAGCATGTGCCAGAGATTTCTGTAGGTCTTTAGCTGACACTCTGGGATTCTTCTTTACCTCATGCAGCATTCTGCGCTGTGCTCTTGCAGTCATTTTTACAGGACGACCACGCCTAGGGAGAGTAGCAACAGTGCTAAACTTTCTCCATTTGTAGACAGTCTGTCTTACCGTGGACACATGAACATCAAGGCTTTTGGAGATACTTTTGTAACCCTTTCCATCTTCATGCAAGTCAACAATTCTTGATCGCAGGTCTTCTGAGAGCTCTTTTCTGCAAAGCATGGTTCACATCAGACAGTGCTTCTTGAAACCACTAAACCCAAAACAGGTGTGTGTTTTTTAAGGGCAGGACAGCTGTCAGCAACACATCCAATATCATCACACTTAGAGATGAGCGAATCGAAGCATCCGAAGTGGAATTCGAGTCGAATATCGGAAAAATTTCGATTCGTGCCGAATCCGAAAAACAGCCTAATTCGGACGCGCGAATCGAAATTTTTCCGAAAATGGCGGCTGACATGTGCGGCGACGGAGCGGGGATGTCGGGGAAGGCGCGCAGACAAGGCGCGCTGCCCCATAATGCATTCCTCAACGACATGTGATCGCATCAGCCAATCAGCAGCCAGCCAGCCAGCACTGTGTAATGGTCGAGGTATATATAGCGGCCATTTTGGAAATCTTCATTTGCCTGCAGTCATTGAACAGAGGCAGACCGCTCTGTACTAGGGACAGGGACAGAGTTAGGGCCACAGAAACGAGAATTGGGGACAGAGAGAAGTTACTTAGGGACAGAGAACCATTACTCAGGGACACAGACTTGTTAATGAGGGCCACAGAATCGTTATTTAGGGACAAAGAAACGCTAGTTAGGGCCACAGAATTCATACTCAGGGACAGACAGAATTGTTACTCAGTGCCAGAGAATTGTTACTTAGGGCCACAGAAACGTTATTAGGGCCACAGAATTTTTACTCAGGGACAGACAGAATTGTTACTGAGTGCCAGAGAATTGTTACTCAGGGACAGACAGAATTGTTACTGAGTGCCAGAGAATTCTTACTCAGGGCCACAGAATTCATTCTCAGGGACAGACAGAATTGTTACTCAGGGACAGACAGAATTGTTACTGAGTGCCAGAGAATTGTTACTCAGGGACAGACAGAATTGTTACTGAGTGCCAGAGAATTGTTACTCAGGGACAGACAGAATTGTTACTGAGTGCCAGAGAATTGTTACTCAGGGACAGACAGAATTGTTACTGAGTGCCAGAGAATTGTTACTCAGGGACAGACAGAATTGTTACTGAGTGCCAGAGAATTGTTACTCAGGGACAGACAGAATTGTTACTGAGTGCCAGAGAATTGTTACTCAGGGACAGACAGAATTGTTACTGAGTGCCAGAGAATTGTTACTCGCACAGACACAAAATTGTTACTTGCACAGACACAGAATTGTTACTCGCACAGACACAGAATTGTTACTCAGGGCCACAGAATTCATACTCAGGGACAGACAGAATTGTTACTGAGTGCCAGAGAATTGTTACTCAGGGACAGACAGAATTGTTACTGAGTGCCAGAGAATTGTTACTCAGGGACAGACAGAATTGTTACTGAGTGCCAGAGAATTGTTACTCGCACAGACACAAAATTGTTACTTGCACAGACACAGAATTGTTACTCGCACAGACACAGAATTGTTACTCAGGGCCACAGAATTCATACTCAGGGACAGACAGAATTGTTACTGAGTGCCAGAGAATTGTTACTCAGGGACAGACAGAATTGTTACTGAGTGCCAGAGAATTGTTACTCAGGGACAGACAGAATTGTTACTGAGTGCCAGAGAATTGTTACTCGCACAGACACAAAATTGTTACTTGCACAGACACAGAATTGTTACTCGCACAGACACAGAATTGTTACTCAGGGCCACAGAATTCATACTCAGGGATAGACAGAATTGTTACTGAGTGCCAGAGAATTGTTACTCAGGGACAGACAGAATTGTTACTGAGTGCCAGAGAATTGTTACTCAGGGACAGACAGAATTGTTACTGAGTGCCAGAGAATTGTTACTCAGGGACAGACAGAATTGTTACTGAGTGCCAGAGAATTGTTACTCAGGGACAGACAGAATTGTTACTGAGTGCCAGAGAATTGTTACTCGCACAGACACAAAATTGTTACTTGCACAGACACAGAATTGTTACTCGCACAGACACAGAATTGTTACTCAGGGCCACAGAATTCATACTCAGGGATAGACAGAATTGTTACTGAGTGCCAGAGAATTGTTACTCAGGGACAGACAGAATTGTTACTGAGTGCCAGAGAATTGTTACTCAGGGACAGACAGAATTGTTACTGAGTGCCAGAGAATTGTTACTCGCACAGACACAAAATTGTTACTTGCACAGACACAGAATTGTTACTCGCACAGACACAGAATTGTTACTCAGGGCCACAGAATTCATACTCAGGGACAGACAGAATTGTTACTGAGTGCCAGAGAATTGTTACTCAGGGACAGACAGAATTGTTACTGAGTGCCAGAGAATTGTTACTCAGGGACAGACAGAATTGTTACTGAGTGCCAGAGATTTGTTACTCGCACAGACACAAAATTGTTACTTGCACAGACACAGAATTGTTACTCGCACAGACACAGAATTGTTACTCAGGGCCACAGAATTCATACTTAGGGACAGACAGAATTGTTACTGAGTGCCAGAGAATTGTTACTCAGGGACAGACAGAATTGTTACTGAGTGCCAGAGAATTGTTACTCAGGGACAGACAGAATTGTTACTGAGTGCCAGAGAATTGTTACTCAGGGACAGACAGAATTGTTACTGAGTGCCAGAGAATTGTTACTCGCACAGACACAAAATTGTTACTTGCACAGACACAGAATTGTTACTCGCACAGACACAGAATTGTTACTCAGGGCCACAGAATTCATACTCAGGGATAGACAGAATTGTTACTGAGTGCCAGAGAATTGTTACTCAGGGACAGACAGAATTGTTACTGAGTGCCAGAGAATTGTTACTCAGGGACAGACAGAATTGTTACTGAGTGCCAGAGAATTGTTACTCGCACAGACACAAAATTGTTACTTGCACAGACACAGAATTGTTACTCGCACAGACACAGAATTGTTACTCAGGGCCACAGAATTCATACTCAGGGATAGACAGAATTGTTACTGAGTGCCAGAGAATTGTTACTCAGGGACAGACAGAATTGTTACTGAGTGCCAGAGAATTGTTACTCAGGGACAGACAGAATTGTTACTGAGTGCCAGAGAATTGTTACTCGCACAGACACAAAATTGTTACTTGCACAGACACAGAATTGTTACTCGCACAGACACAGAATTGTTACTCAGGGCCACAGAATTCATACTCAGGGACAGACAGAATTGTTACTGAGTGCCAGAGAATTGTTACTCAGGGACAGACAGAATTGTTACTGAGTGCCAGAGAATTGTTACTCAGGGACAGACAGAATTGTTACTGAGTGCCAGAGAATTGTTACTCGCACAGACACAAAATTGTTACTTGCACAGACACAGAATTGTTACTCGCACAGACACAGAATTGTTACTCAGGGCCACAGAATTCATACTCAGGGATAGACAGAATTGTTACTGAGTGCCAGAGAATTGTTACTCAGGGACAGACAGAATTGTTACTGAGTGCCAGAGAATTGTTACTCAGGGACAGACAGAATTGTTACTGAGTGCCAGAGAATTGTTACTCGCACAGACACAAAATTGTTACTTGCACAGACACAGAATTGTTACTCGCACAGACACAGAATTGTTACTCAGGGCCACAGAATTCATACTCAGGGACAGACAGAATTGTTACTGAGTGCCAGAGAATTGTTACTCAGGGACAGACAGAATTGTTACTGAGTGCCAGAGAATTGTTACTCGCACAGACACAAAATTGTTACTTGCACAGACACAGAATTGTTACTCGCACAGACACAGAATTGTTACTCAGGGCCACAGAATTCATACTCAGGGACAGACAGAATTGTTACTGAGTGCCAGAGAATTGTTACTCAGGGACAGACAGAATTGTTACTGAGTGCCAGAGAATTGTTACTCGCACAGACACAAAATTGTTACTTGCACAGACACAGAATTGTTACTCGCACAGACACAGAATTGTTACTCGCACAGACACATAATTGTTACTCAGGGCCACAGAATTCATACTCAGGGACAGACAGAATTGTTACTGAGTGCCAGAGAATTGTTACTCAGGGACACCTAATCGTTGAATTAAATAGTATGTCAGACAACATGCAGAGGAGTGGCAGAGGAGGCAATGTTTTAGGAGCGAGCAGACGTGGCAGCAGAGGAAGGGGTCGAGGCAGCAGTATTCGCAGCCAGAGGCCAGTGCTCCCGGTGTCATCCAGCGGTCGTGTCTCCACCGACAACCCTGCCGTCATTGATTGGTTGGCTCGGTCGTCTTCCTCTTCCCAGGTCACCTCTGACACCTACAGCCAACGGTCGGTGGGTACGTCAGACACAACCGTTAGTTGGCATGGCCCGGGACCAAGCCCACTGAAATCACGTGTCCTCTACCTGCCCCTGTCCTTTGCTGTTCCCTCACCAAGCGAAGTATCGCATGCTGTGGGCTCAGCCCCACTGTACAGTGAGGAAGAGCTAACAGAGGGCGGTCAGGAACGGGGGGAGACATCGGCCTTTTCAGCAGCCAAGCGAACAAGTACTGGCGAGGAGAGTGGCTCGGTAGCCGGTCTAGAGACAGGTCTGTCTCCTGACCCAGACGCAGCCGAGGGGGCTAGTAGTGAGGCGGAGACCCTACTTGATGATGAGGAGGTTGATCGCACTTGGCAGCCTCGTCGTCATCAGGCAATTTCTTCCGCATCATCAGGAGAAGAGGGTGGCAGCTTGGCAGCGAGCAAAACAGTCGGTGGGTTGCCCAGGAGACAGCAGCAGGGTCGCATCAGTGTCAGTGGAGCCAAACGTCCACGGAGTAGAGCACCAGCTCCACTGCAGCCTACCACCACGGCCAGTAGTGGTGCCGTTGCGCACGGAGGAAGTAGCAGTCAGCCAGTGAAGAGTAGCGGGGGCAAAGTTTCCTACTCGGTGGTGTGGCAATTTTTCCTCAAGCCGCCCGAGGAAGTAAACGTAGCCGTATGTCGACTATGTGGCCAGAAATGCAAGCGTGGCCAGGGGGCCCATGTTGGGACTACAGCGTTGCGTCAGCATATGCAGCGTCACCATTCGGTGGCCTGGGAAAACCGTGATAAACATACGGCGGTTCTGCCTGCCCCAGCCCCCGCTCCATCACCCGCTCCGTTACTTGCTCCGTCACCCGACGTCGTCAATCGCCCTCTATCAGCCAGTCAAGGCTCCAACACCTCTGCTGAGGGGAGTTGTCGCTCATTGGCATCTTCCGCTCGTTCAGATGCTCCTTCTCCTGCTACTCCTCTTCTCGGATTCCGTCAACAGTCTTTCTTGGAATCCGTATCCAAGAGACAACAGTTTGCGAGCACGCACCCGACGGTGCAAAAGCTGAACGTCCTCCTGTCCAAGTTGCTGGTGCTGCAGTCCCTCCCTTTCCAACTGGTGGACTCAGCACCTTTCCGAGAAATGATGGCTTGTGCCGCGCCGCGGTGGAGAGTGCCAAGCCGTCATTTCTTTGCCCAAAAGGCAGTGCCAGCCCTGCATTCACATGTAGAAGAGATGGTGGGCCAGTCTTTGAGCATGTCGGTCTCTGCCAAAGTGCACGGCAGCGCCGACGTGTGGAGCTGTAACTACGGTCAGGGACAGTACATGTCATTTACGGCCCACTGGGTGAACGTGGTGCCGGCACAGCCGCACCAGCAACTTGGACAGGTCACGACGCTTTTGCCTCCACGTTTGCACGTCCTTGGTCCAGCAAGCATGTCCGCCTCTACCACCTCTTTTTCCGCCGTGTCCTCAGCCGCCACCCCCGTGCCAAGTCCCATTACCCGACCGGCATATCACATGTGCAGGGCGCAACGGTGTCACGCTGTGCTGCACCTGGTATGCCTTGGCGAACGTAGTCACACAGGGGAGGAACTGCTGAGTGTAATGAACAGAGAAATCGACAGATGGCTGTCTCCGCGCAAACTAAAAATCGGAACCATGTTGACTGACAACGGAAAGAACATGGTGTCTGCTCTGCGTCAAGGAAGGTTGTGCCATGCGCCATGCATGGCTCACGTGTTCAATCTGGTTGTCAAGCGGTTCCTAAAATCCACCATCCCACTGCAAGACATCCTTAAAATGTCACGTAAACTGTGCATGCATTTCAGCCATTCCTACACCGCAAAGAACACCCTCATTGAGCTGCAGCGGCAGAACGGAATTCCACAGCATCGCCTGATCTGCGACGTTGCAACAAGGTGGAATTCAACCCTACACATGTTAGACCGCCTTTACGAGCAGCGAAAGGCCATCACCGATTTCCTGATGTTACAAGCGGATAAAGGTACTCCCCTGTGTAACTTAGATGTCAGCCATTGGCAGCTCATGCGTGACACCTGCCGCTTGCTCAGGCCCTTTGAGGAGGCCACGCTATTCGTGAGTCGGCAGGACTATGGGATGAACGACGTCATTCCTCTGTTGCACGTCCTGGAACAAATGCTGTTAACAATGGCTGGTCAGGGTGCGGTAGACGTGGCGCACAGATCTCAACGCCACATGACCCCTGTGGGGGCAGGACAGGAAGAAGAGGAGGAGGTAGAGGAGGACATTTGTGCTCAGGAATTATTGAGTGAAATGGGTGGTTTTTCCACTCAGCGGACAGGAGTGGAGGAGCAGGAGCATCTGGTAGAGGAGGAGGAGGAGGAGACAGAGGACCCAGACGCACCGTGGCAGTATGCTGTGGAGATGGAGGCAGGGAGTCCCTCGCATTCCTTGGCACAAATGGCCCATAGCATGCTCGGTTGCTTGCGTAGCGACAGCCGAATAATAACCATCAGACAGAGGGATGACTTTTGGCTGTCCACCTTGTTGGACCCTCGCTACCGGTCCAAAATGGTGGCCTTTTTCACACCTGCTGAGAGGGAGGCCAAAATTACGTACTATAAAAACCACCTATGTAGTCAGTTGGTCTCTGCCTTTGTGCGCCAACGTCCATCCTCAGACACTGTGGGCCCTGTGCGCTCGCGTTCCGCTGGCATGGCAGCAGGGGAGGGGTGGGGTGGTAGGAGCAGTGGCAGCTCCACCAGCAGCGGCTGCCTCAGTCTGCAGTCGATGATGAGTAGCTTTCTTCACCAGCGCAGTGAGGAAACTACTAACCAGCCGCAGCAGCAGCAGCAGCATCAGGTGGACCTGGAGCAGGAGCTCAAACAACAGGCTTGGGCCTACTTGGACAGCACCCTGCCAACCGAGGTAGACAATCCCCTTGACTACTGGGCAACGAAACTTGACCTTTGGCCCCAACTAGCTGAATTTGCCCTTGAAAGGCTGTCATGCCCGGCCAGTAGCGTGGCATCGGAGCGCGTGTTTAGTGCGGCAGGAGGTATTGTAACTCCGCGGAGGACACGACTGTCCACCCAAAGTGTGGAGAGACTCACGTTTGTGAAAATGAATCAGGCGTGGATTAGTCTGGATTTCAAACCACCAGTTCCTGACACAACTGACTAAATCCGCCATGAATCATGCCTCAAACATGTGCCACTTTCAGGTCTCCTCACACTGCTGGTGTGTTTAATTTTTTGACATAGGGTGCTGGCAGATTACGGGCCTCCTATAGCTGCTGCCAGGCCCCTAATCTGCCATAGGCCCCTATATACCGCCTCCTCATGCTGCTGCTAGGTCCAGAGTCTCTCATGGGTCCCTGTACGGCCTCCCATTGCTGCTGTCTCCATCGCCACACTCTGCTGCCATGTGCCACTTTCAGGTCTCTTCACACTGCTGGTGTGTTTAATTTTTTGACATAGGGTGCAGGCAGATTACGGGCCTCACATAGCTGCTGCCAGGCCCCTAATCTGCCATGGGCCCCTATATACCGCCTCCTCATGCTGCTGCCAAGTCTAGAGTCTGTCATGGGTCCCTGTACGGCCTCCCATTGCTGCTGTCTCCATCGCCACACTCTGCTGCCATGTGCCACTTTCAGGTCTCTTCACACTGCTGGTGTGTTAAATTTTTTGACATAGGGTGCAGGCAGATTACGGGCCTCACATAGCTGCTGCCAGGCCCCTAATCTGCCATGGGCCCCTATATACCGCCTCCTCATGCTGCTGCCAAGTCCAGAGTCTCTCATGGGTCCCTGTACGGCCTCCCATTGCTGCTGTCTCCATCGCCACACTCTGCTGCCATGTGCCACTTTCAGGTCTCTTCACACTGCTGGTGTGTTAAATTTTTTGACATAGGGTGCAGGCAGATTACGGGCCTCACATAGCTGCTGCCAGGCCCCTAATCTGCCATGGGCCCCTATATACCGCCTCCTCATGCTGCTGCCAAGTCCAGAGTCTGTCATGGGTCCCTGTACGGCCTCCCATTGCTGCTGTCTCCATCGCCACACTCTGCTGCCATGTGCCACTTTCAGGTCTCTTCACACTGCTGGTGTGTTAAATTTTTTGACATAGGGTGCAGGCAGATTACGGGCCTCACATAGCTGCTGCCAGGCCCCTAATCTGCCATGGGCCCCTATATACCGCCTCCTCATGCTGCTGCCAAGTCCAGAGTCTGTCATGGGTCCCTGTACGGCCTCCCATTGCTGCTGTCTCCATCGCCACACTCTGCTGCCATGTGCCACTTTCAGGTCTCTTCACACTGCTGGTGTGTTTAATTTTTTGACATAGGGTGCAGGCAGATTACGGGCCTCACATAGCTGCTGCCAGGCCCCTAATCTGCCATGGGCCCCTATATACCGCCTCCTCATGCTGCTGCCAAGTCTAGAGTCTCTCATGGGTCCCTGTACGGCCTCCCATTGCTGCTGTCTCCATCGCCACACTCTGCTGCCATGTGCCACTTTCAGGTCTCTTCACACTGCTGGTGTGTTAAATTTTTTGACATAGGGTGCAGGCAGATTACGGGCCTCACATAGCTGCTGCCAGGCCCCTAATCTGCCATGGGCCCCTATATACCGCCTCCTCATGCTGCTGCCAAGTCCAGAGTCTCTCATGGGTCCCTGTACGGCCTCCCATTGCTGCTGTCTCCATCGCCACACTCTGCTGCCATGTGCCACTTTCAGGTCTCTTCACACTGCTGGTGTGTTAAATTTTTTGACATAGGGTGCAGGCAGATTACGGGCCTCACATAGCTGCTGCCAGGCCCCTAATCTGCCATGGGCCCCTATATACCGCCTCCTCATGCTGCTGCCAAGTCCAGAGTCTGTCATGGGTCCCTGTACGGCCTCCCATTGCTGCTGTCTCCATCGCCACACTCTGCTGCCATGTGCCACTTTCAGGTCTCTTCACACTGCTGGTGTGTTAAATTTTTTGACATAGGGTGCAGGCAGATTACGGGCCTCACATAGCTGCTGCCAGGCCCCTAATCTGCCATGGGCCCCTATATACCGCCTCCTCATGCTGCTGCCAAGTCCAGAGTCTGTCATGGGTCCCTGTACGGCCTCCCATTGCTGCTGTCTCCATCGCCACACTCTGCTGCCATGTGCCACTTTCAGGTCTCTTCACACTGCTGGTGTGTTTAATTTTTTGACATAGGGTGCAGGCAGATTACGGGCCTCACATAGCTGCTGCCAGGCCCCTAATCTGCCATGGGCCCCTATATACCGCCTCCTCATGCTGCTGCCAAGTCTAGAGTCTCTCATGGGTCCCTGTACGGCCTCCCATTGCTGCTGTCTCCATCGCCACACTCTGCTGCCATGTGCCACTTTCAGGTCTCTTCACACTGCTGGTGTGTTAAATTTTTTGACATAGGGTGCAGGCAGATTACGGGCCTCACATAGCTGCTGCCAGGCCCCTAATCTGCCATGGGCCCCTATATACCGCCTCCTCATGCTGCTGCCAAGTCCAGAGTCTCTCATGGGTCCCTGTACGGCCTCCCATTGCTGCTGTCTCCATCGCCACACTCTGCTGCCATGTGCCACTTTCAGGTCTCTTCACACTGCTGGTGTGTTTAATTTTTTGACATAGGGTGCAGGCAGATTACGGGCCTCACATAGCTGCTGCCAGGCCCCTAATCTGCCATGGGCCCCTATATACCGCCTCCTCATGCTGCTGCCAAGTCTAGAGTCTCTCATGGGTCCCTGTACGGCCTCCCATTGCTGCTGTCTCCATCGCCACACTCTGCTGCCATGTGCCACTTTCAGGTCTCTTCACACTGCTGGTGTGTTAAATTTTTTGACATAGGGTGCAGGCAGATTACGGGCCTCACATAGCTGCTGCCAGGCCCCTAATCTGCCATGGGCCCCTATATACCGCCTCCTCATGCTGCTGCCAAGTCCAGAGTCTCTCATGGGTCCCTGTACGGCCTCCCATTGCTGCTGTCTCCATCGCCACACTCTGCTGCCATGTGCCACTTTCAGGTCTCTTCACACTGCTGGTGTGTTAAATTTTTTGACATAGGGTGCAGGCAGATTACGGGCCTCACATAGCTGCTGCCAGGCCCCTAATCTGCCATGGGCCCCTATATACCGCCTCCTCATGCTGCTGCCAAGTCCAGAGTCTGTCATGGGTCCCTGTACGGCCTCCCATTGCTGCTGTCTCCATCGCCACACTCTGCTGCCATGTGCCACTTTCAGGTCTCTTCACACTGCTGGTGTGTTTAATTTTTTGACATAGGGTGCAGGCAGATTACGGGCCTCACATAGCTGCTGCCAGGCCCCTAATCTGCCATGGGCCCCTATATACCGCCTCCTCATGCTGCTGCCAAGTCTAGAGTCTGTCATGGGTCCCTGTACGGCCTCCCATTGCTGCTGTCTCCATCGCCACACTCTGCTGCCATGTGCCACTTTCAGGTCTCTTCACACTGCTGGTGTGTTAAATTTTTTGACATAGGGTGCAGGCAGATTACGGGCCTCACATAGCTGCTGCCAGGCCCCTAATCTGCCATGGGCCCCTATATACCGCCTCCTCATGCTGCTGCCAAGTCCAGAGTCTCTCATGGGTCCCTGTACGGCCTCCCATTGCTGCTGTCTCCATCGCCACACTCTGCTGCCATGTGCCACTTTCAGGTCTCTTCACACTGCTGGTGTGTTAAATTTTTTGACATAGGGTGCAGGCAGATTACGGGCCTCACATAGCTGCTGCCAGGCCCCTAATCTGCCATGGGCCCCTATATACCGCCTCCTCATGCTGCTGCCAAGTCCAGAGTCTGTCATGGGTCCCTGTACGGCCTCCCATTGCTGCTGTCTCCATCGCCACACTCTGCTGCCATGTGCCACTTTCAGGTCTCTTCACACTGCTGGTGTGTTTAATTTTTTGACATAGGGTGCAGGCAGATTACGGGCCTCACATAGCTGCTGCCAGGCCCCTAATCTGCCATGGGCCCCTATATACCGCCTCCTCATGCTGCTGCCAAGTCTAGAGTCTGTCATGGGTCCCTGTACGGCCTCCCATTGCTGCTGTCTCCATCGCCACACTCTGCTGCCATGTGCCACTTTCAGGTCTCTTCACACTGCTGGTGTGTTAAATTTTTTGACATAGGGTGCAGGCAGATTACGGGCCTCACATAGCTGCTGCCAGGCCCCTAATCTGCCATGGGCCCCTATATACCGCCTCCTCATGCTGCTGCCAAGTCCAGAGTCTCTCATGGGTCCCTGTACGGCCTCCCATTGCTGCTGTCTCCATCGCCACACTCTGCTGCCATGTGCCACTTTCAGGTCTCTTCACACTGCTGGTGTGTTAAATTTTTTGACATAGGGTGCAGGCAGATTACGGGCCTCACATAGCTGCTGCCAGGCCCCTAATCTGCCATGGGCCCCTATATACCGCCTCCTCATGCTGCTGCCAAGTCCAGAGTCTGTCATGGGTCCCTGTACGGCCTCCCATTGCTGCTGTCTCCATCGCCACACTCTGCTGCCATGTGCCACTTTCAGGTCTCTTCACACTGCTGGTGTGTTTAATTTTTTGACATAGGGTGCAGGCAGATTACGGGCCTCACATAGCTGCTGCCAGGCCCCTAATCTGCCATGGGCCCCTATATACCGCCTCCTCATGCTGCTGCCAAGTCTAGAGTCTGTCATGGGTCCCTGTACGGCCTCCCATTGCTGCTGTCTCCATCGCCACACTCTGCTGCCATGTGCCACTTTCAGGTCTCTTCACACTGCTGGTGTGTTAAATTTTTTGACATAGGGTGCAGGCAGATTACGGGCCTCACATAGCTGCTGCCAGGCCCCTAATCTGCCATGGGCCCCTATATACCGCCTCCTCATGCTGCTGCCAAGTCCAGAGTCTCTCATGGGTCCCTGTACGGCCTCCCATTGCTGCTGTCTCCATCGCCACACTCTGCTGCCATGTGCCACTTTCAGGTCTCTTCACACTGCTGGTGTGTTAAATTTTTTGACATAGGGTGCAGGCAGATTACGGGCCTCACATAGCTGCTGCCAGGCCCCTAATCTGCCATGGGCCCCTATATACCGCCTCCTCATGCTGCTGCCAAGTCCAGAGTCTGTCATGGGTCCCTGTACGGCCTCCCATTGCTGCTGTCTCCATCGCCACACTCTGCTGCCATGTGCCACTTTCAGGTCTCTTCACACTGCTGGTGTGTTAAATTTTTTGACATAGGGTGCAGGCAGATTACGGGCCTCACATAGCTGCTGCCAGGCCCCTAATCTGCCATGGGCCCCTATATACCGCCTCCTCATGCTGCTGCCAAGTCCAGAGTCTGTCATGGGTCCCTGTACGGCCTCCCATTGCTGCTGTCTCCATCGCCACACTCTGCTGCCATGTGCCACTTTCAGGTCTCTTCACACTGCTGGTGTGTTTAATTTTTTGACATAGGGTGCAGGCAGATTACGGGCCTCACATAGCTGCTGCCAGGCCCCTAATCTGCCATGGGCCCCTATATACCGCCTCCTCATGCTGCTGCCAAGTCTAGAGTCTCTCATGGGTCCCTGTACGGCCTCCCATTGCTGCTGTCTCCATCGCCACACTCTGCTGCCATGTGCCACTTTCAGGTCTCTTCACACTGCTGGTGTGTTAAATTTTTTGACATAGGGTGCAGGCAGATTACGGGCCTCACATAGCTGCTGCCAGGCCCCTAATCTGCCATGGGCCCCTATATACCGCCTCCTCATGCTGCTGCCAAGTCCAGAGTCTCTCATGGGTCCCTGTACGGCCTCCCATTGCTGCTGTCTCCATCGCCACACTCTGCTGCCATGTGCCACTTTCAGGTCTCTTCACACTGCTGGTGTGTTTAATTTTTTGACATAGGGTGCAGGCAGATTACGGGCCTCACATAGCTGCTGCCAGGCCCCTAATCTGCCATGGGCCCCTATATACCGCCTCCTCATGCTGCTGCCAAGTCCAGAGTCTCTCATGGGTCCCTGTACGGCCTCCCATTGCTGCTGTCTCCATCGCCACACTCTGCTGCCATGTGCCACTTTCAGGTCTCTTCACACTGCTGGTGTGTTTAATTTTTTGACATAGGGTGCAGGCAGATTACGGGCCTCACATAGCTGCTGCCAGGCCCCTAATCTGCCATGGGCCCCTATATACCGCCTCCTCATGCTGCTGCCAAGTCTAGAGTCTGTCATGGGTCCCTGTACGGCCTCCCATTGCTGCTGTCTCCATCGCCACACTCTGCTGCCATGTGCCACTTTCAGGTCTCTTCACACTGCTGGTGTGTTAAATTTTTTGACATAGGGTGCAGGCAGATTACGGGCCTCACATAGCTGCTGCCAGGCCCCTAATCTGCCATGGGCCCCTATATACCGCCTCCTCATGCTGCTGCCAAGTCCAGAGTCTCTCATGGGTCCCTGTACGGCCTCCCATTGCTGCTGTCTCCATCGCCACACTCTGCTGCCATGTGCCACTTTCAGGTCTCTTCACACTGCTGGTGTGTTAAATTTTTTGACATAGGGTGCAGGCAGATTACGGGCCTCACATAGCTGCTGCCAGGCCCCTAATCTGCCATGGGCCCCTATATACCGCCTCCTCATGCTGCTGCCAAGTCCAGAGTCTGTCATGGGTCCCTGTACGGCCTCCCATTGCTGCTGTCTCCATCGCCACACTCTGCTGCCATGTGCCACTTTCAGGTCTCTTCACACTGCTGGTGTGTTTAATTTTTTGACATAGGGTGCAGGCAGATTACGGGCCTCACATAGCTGCTGCCAGGCCCCTAATCTGCCATGGGCCCCTATATACCGCCTCCTCATGCTGCTGCCAAGTCTAGAGTCTCTCATGGGTCCCTGTACGGCCTCCCATTGCTGCTGTCTCCATCGCCACACTCTGCTGCCATGTGCCACTTTCAGGTCTCTTCACACTGCTGGTGTGTTAAATTTTTTGACATAGGGTGCAGGCAGATTACGGGCCTCACATAGCTGCTGCCAGGCCCCTAATCTGCCATGGGCCCCTATATACCGCCTCCTCATGCTGCTGCCAAGTCTAGAGTCTGTCATGGGTCCCTGTACGGCCTCCCATTGCTGCTGTCTCCATCGCCACACTCTGCTGCCATGTGCCACTTTCAGGTCTCTTCACACTGCTGGTGTGTTTAATTTTTTGACATAGGGTGCAGGCAGATTACGGGCCTCACATAGCTGCTGCCAGGCCCCTAATCTGCCATGGGCCCCTATATACCGCCTCCTCATGCTGCTGCCAAGTCTAGAGTCTCTCATGGGTCCCTGTACGGCCTCCCATTGCTGCTGTCTCCATCGCCACACTCTGCTGCCATGTGCCACTTTCAGGTCTCTTCACACTGCTGGTGTGTTAAATTTTTTGACATAGGGTGCAGGCAGATTACGGGCCTCACATAGCTGCTGCCAGGCCCCTAATCTGCCATGGGCCCCTATATACCGCCTCCTCATGCTGCTGCCAAGTCCAGAGTCTCTCATGGGTCCCTGTACGGCCTCCCATTGCTGCTGTCTCCATCGCCACACTCTGCTGCCATGTGCCACTTTCAGGTCTCTTCACACTGCTGGTGTGTTTAATTTTTTGACATAGGGTGCAGGCAGATTACGGGCCTCACATAGCTGCTGCCAGGCCCCTAATCTGCCATGGGCCCCTATATACCGCCTCCTCATGCTGCTGCCAAGTCCAGAGTCTGTCATGGGTCCCTGTACGGCCTCCCATTGCTGCTGTCTCCATCGCCACACTCTGCTGCCATGTGCCACTTTCAGGTCTCTTCACACTGCTGGTGTGTTTAATTTTTTGACATAGGGTGCAGGCAGATTACGGGCCTCACATAGCTGCTGCCAGGCCCCTAATCTGCCATGGGCCCCTATATACCGCCTCCTCATGCTGCTGCCAAGTCTAGAGTCTCTCATGGGTCCCTGTACGGCCTCCCATTGCTGCTGTCTCCATCGCCACACTCTGCTGCCATGTGCCACTTTCAGGTCTCTTCACACTGCTGGTGTGTTAAATTTTTTGACATAGGGTGCAGGCAGATTACGGGCCTCACATAGCTGCTGCCAGGCCCCTAATCTGCCATGGGCCCCTATATACCGCCTCCTCATGCTGCTGCCAAGTCCAGAGTCTCTCATGGGTCCCTGTACGGCCTCCCATTGCTGCTGTCTCCATCGCCACACTCTGCTGCCATGTGCCACTTTCAGGTCTCTTCACACTGCTGGTGTGTTTAATTTTTTGACATAGGGTGCAGGCAGATTACGGGCCTCACATAGCTGCTGCCAGGCCCCTAATCTGCCATGGGCCCCTATATACCGCCTCCTCATGCTGCTGCCAAGTCCAGAGTCTCTCATGGGTCCCTGTACGGCCTCCCATTGCTGCTGTCTCCATCGCCACACTCTGCTGCCATGTGCCACTTTCAGGTCTCTTCACACTGCTGGTGTGTTTAATTTTTTGACATAGGGTGCAGGCAGATTACGGGCCTCACATAGCTGCTGCCAGGCCCCTAATCTGCCATGGGCCCCTATATACCGCCTCCTCATGCTGCTGCCAAGTCCAGAGTCTGTCATGGGTCCCTGTACGGCCTCCCATTGCTGCTGTCTCCATCGCCACACTCTGCTGCCATGTGCCACTTTCAGGTCTCTTCACACTGCTGGTGTGTTTAATTTTTTGACATAGGGTGCAGGCAGATTACGGGCCTCACATAGCTGCTGCCAGGCCCCTAATCTGCCATGGGCCCCTATATACCGCCTCCTCATGCTGCTGCCAAGTCTAGAGTCTCTCATGGGTCCCTGTACGGCCTCCCATTGCTGCTGTCTCCATCGCCACACTCTGCTGCCATGTGCCACTTTCAGGTCTCTTCACACTGCTGGTGTGTTAAATTTTTTGACATAGGGTGCAGGCAGATTACGGGCCTCACATAGCTGCTGCCAGGCCCCTAATCTGCCATGGGCCCCTATATACCGCCTCCTCATGCTGCTGCCAAGTCTAGAGTCTGTCATGGGTCCCTGTACGGCCTCCCATTGCTGCTGTCTCCATCGCCACACTCTGCTGCCATGTGCCACTTTCAGGTCTCTTCACACTGCTGGTGTGTTTAATTTTTTGACATAGGGTGCAGGCAGATTACGGGCCTCACATAGCTGCTGCCAGGCCCCTAATCTGCCATGGGCCCCTATATACCGCCTCCTCATGCTGCTGCCAAGTCTAGAGTCTCTCATGGGTCCCTGTACGGCCTCCCATTGCTGCTGTCTCCATCGCCACACTCTGCTGCCATGTGCCACTTTCAGGTCTCTTCACACTGCTGGTGTGTTAAATTTTTTGACATAGGGTGCAGGCAGATTACGGGCCTCACATAGCTGCTGCCAGGCCCCTAATCTGCCATGGGCCCCTATATACCGCCTCCTCATGCTGCTGCCAAGTCCAGAGTCTCTCATGGGTCCCTGTACGGCCTCCCATTGCTGCTGTCTCCATCGCCACACTCTGCTGCCATGTGCCACTTTCAGGTCTCTTCACACTGCTGGTGTGTTTAATTTTTTGACATAGGGTGCAGGCAGATTACGGGCCTCACATAGCTGCTGCCAGGCCCCTAATCTGCCATGGGCCCCTATATACCGCCTCCTCATGCTGCTGCCAAGTCCAGAGTCTGTCATGGGTCCCTGTACGGCCTCCCATTGCTGCTGTCTCCATCGCCACACTCTGCTGCCATGTGCCACTTTCAGGTCTCTTCACACTGCTGGTGTGTTTAATTTTTTGACATAGGGTGCAGGCAGATTACGGGCCTCACATAGCTGCTGCCAGGCCCCTAATCTGCCATGGGCCCCTATATACCGCCTCCTCATGCTGCTGCCAAGTCTAGAGTCTCTCATGGGTCCCTGTACGGCCTCCCATTGCTGCTGTCTCCATCGCCACACTCTGCTGCCATGTGCCACTTTCAGGTCTCTTCACACTGCTGGTGTGTTAAATTTTTTGACATAGGGTGCAGGCAGATTACGGGCCTCACATAGCTGCTGCCAGGCCCCTAATCTGCCATGGGCCCCTATATACCGCCTCCTCATGCTGCTGCCAAGTCCAGAGTCTCTCATGGGTCCCTGTACGGCCTCCCATTGCTGCTGTCTCCATCGCCACACTCTGCTGCCATGTGCCACTTTCAGGTCTCTTCACACTGCTGGTGTGTTAAATTTTTTGACATAGGGTGCAGGCAGATTACGGGCCTCACATAGCTGCTGCCAGGCCCCTAATCTGCCATGGGCCCCTATATACCGCCTCCTCATGCTGCTGCCAAGTCCAGAGTCTCTCATGGGTCCCTGTACGGCCTCCCATTGCTGCTGTCTCCATCGCCACACTCTGCTGCCATGTGCCACTTTCAGGTCTCTTCACACTGCTGGTGTGTTTAATTTTTTGACATAGGGTGCAGGCAGATTACGGGCCTCACATAGCTGCTGCCAGGCCCCTAATCTGCCATGGGCCCCTATATACCGCCTCCTCATGCTGCTGCCAAGTCCAGAGTCTGTCATGGGTCCCTGTACGGCCTCCCATTGCTGCTGTCTCCATCGCCACACTCTGCTGCCATGTGCCACTTTCAGGTCTCTTCACACTGCTGGTGTGTTTAATTTTTTGACATAGGGTGCAGGCAGATTACGGGCCTCACATAGCTGCTGCCAGGCCCCTAATCTGCCATGGGCCCCTATATACCGCCTCCTCATGCTGCTGCCAAGTCTAGAGTCTCTCATGGGTCCCTGTACGGCCTCCCATTGCTGCTGTCTCCATCGCCACACTCTGCTGCCATGTGCCACTTTCAGGTCTCTTCACACTGCTGGTGTGTTAAATTTTTTGACATAGGGTGCAGGCAGATTACGGGCCTCACATAGCTGCTGCCAGGCCCCTAATCTGCCATGGGCCCCTATATACCGCCTCCTCATGCTGCTGCCAAGTCCAGAGTCTCTCATGGGTCCCTGTACGGCCTCCCATTGCTGCTGTCTCCATCGCCACACTCTGCTGCCATGTGCCACTTTCAGGTCTCTTCACACTGCTGGTGTGTTAAATTTTTTGACATAGGGTGCAGGCAGATTACGGGCCTCACATAGCTGCTGCCAGGCCCCTAATCTGCCATGGGCCCCTATATACCGCCTCCTCATGCTGCTGCCAAGTCTAGAGTCTCTCATGGGTCCCTGTACGGCCTCCCATTGCTGCTGTCTCCATCGCCACACTCTGCTGCCATGTGCCACTTTCAGGTCTCTTCACACTGCTGGTGTGTTAAATTTTTTGACATAGGGTGCAGGCAGATTACGGGCCTCACATAGCTGCTGCCAGACATGTAATCTGCCATGGGCCCCCGTACCGACTCCTCATGCTGTGACGTTGCAACAAGGTGGAATTCAACCCTACATATGTTAGACCGCCTTTACGAACAGCTAAAGGCCATCACAGATTTCCTGATGTTAAAAGCGGATAAAGGTACTCCCTGTGTAACTTAGATGTCAGCCATTGGCAGCTCATGTGTGACACCTGCGCTTGCTCAGGCCCTTTGAGGAGGCCACGCTATTCGTGAGTCGGCAGGACTATGGGATGAATGAGGTCAAATCGGCCATGGGCCCCCGTACCGCCTGTTCACGCTGATGCTGGTCCCACAGTGTGACCTGGGTCCCTGTACGGCCTCCCATTGCTTCCACTCTGCCATGTGCCACTTTGAAATCTCCTCACACTCCTGCGGTTGTCCATTTTGTCATAGGTTGCTGGCAGATTACAGGCCTTCCATAGGTGCCACCAAGCCCCATATCGGCCATGGGCCCCCGTACCGCCTGGTCACGCTGCTGCTGGGCCCATAGTGTGACCTGGGTCCCTGTACCGCCTCCCATTGCTCCCACTCTGCCATGTGCCACTTTCAGGTCTCCTCACGCTCCTGCTGGTTTCCATTTTGTCATAGGTTGCTGTATGGCCTCCCATTGCTGCTGCCTCCACCGCCACACTGTGGCTCCAAACGCTGGTTTTGGCCCCGTGACTGGCCAAAGGAGTGAAGTGTGCAGTGATTCTAAGATCGACGGCACTCATCTGCATGTCATACTGACAGACAGTATTATTTCTCTTCCCCAGCAGACTCCAAGGGCATTTAAATTAAAGGTACAGTGTTCTGCACTAATATTAAGTCTCTCTGAAGCCTAGAAACACCCTTTTTTAAGTTAAATTCACAGCGAATTTATTCGACTCGAATCGAATATTGTCCACGAATTCGCCAAATCAGTCGAATCGAATTTTTCATTTCTTCGCTCATCTCTAATCACACTGATGGGAGTCAAGGTTGGCTCACTCCTGGCTCCAATTAGCTCTGGGAGAAGTCATTAAGCTAGGGCCTCACATACTTTTTCCTCCCTGCACTGTGAATGTTTACATGTTATGTGCAATTAAACCATGGCAACATCTAATGTTTGTGTAGTATTATGTTCAGCAGACTGTGTTCTTCTATTGTTGTGACTTAGATGACGTTCAGAGCACATTTTATGCCCAATTCATGCAAAACTCCACGTAATCCCAAGGGGTTCACATACTTTTTCTTGCAGCTGTAGCTCTGGTGAGTCACCCAACTTTATTTGGTGGTGGATTGCACATGGTGGTTTCAAATTTATATTGTGGGACTTTGGACTTTCACATATTGATTATTTGAACACTTTATGATTTATTTAATTATTTGTTTGTGAAATGTTTTGTTTGATCTTACACTGATTCATGCACAGTTTATTGAAGTTTTTTTGTTTTCAGCGCATTCCTATAGTTAAATTCAAACCTAAACAACACTTTCAATTGTATCCAGTTAGGCGGGTCCTCACACTACATAGTTGAAGGTAAATCTAAAGGAATTTGGGCAGAATTTGGACAGAAAATTGTATAGTGTATGGCCAGCCTTATGCTTAATACCCATATGGAAGAAAAATATATTTGAAATATATTTAAAAAATATTCTTCCCAAATATATTGACATATACTACAATTTTGGCCATATTCAATATATTTCAATAAATAAATTATATATATATATATATATACACTGATTCATGCACAGTTTATTGAAATTTTTTTGTTTTCAGCGCATTCCTATAGTAAAATTCATTTTGACCAAGATTATATAATAATTTTTGGATTTTGGAGTTGCTGCTATATTAATTAAGGGTGTGGCGCTTTTCTAAATAACATTCTACTGTTGTTTAGGTTTCACCTCATATTATATGGTTTTTGGTAAATCTAAAGCAAAATTCTCAAGAAAATTGTATAATCTATGGGCAGCCTTAACCATTTTCAAAGCATTCCCACCTTTCCTCATGAAGGGCGAGAGAGTCTGGTCCAGCAGCATATTTGGAACGGTGGAATAATTTGCCATTGGGTTTTCCTTCATGGCTTTGAAAGTGGTGTGGTGGCAAATTGTATCCAACACTTCTTCTGAGAGGTTCTTCCCTAAGAACGTCATCACCTTTTGGATCTCTCGTTTTGGGTTCTGTTGATAAAATGTTTCGGTAAGAAGCTTTCAGGAGAAATAGAACGAATATAACCAACAGATGAGATTCTGGAGAACTTCATGACATGGTCACTTATCTGAACTCTTCATGATGATGATAACGGCAGAAAGAAGAACAAGTGGTTCATGGAGTCTGCCCCACCCTGCCAGCACAGCACTGTACATCACTTTCTGAAAACATTGCAGCACCTGGTCATAGAATCTCTCTCAACTACACGTATGGCCATACACGGGTCGAATTATGAACAAATCTTCTTTAGAAAATCAGAAATTTTGTGCGTTTTGTAACCCGATGGTGCCACCATTGATTTAAAAATTCAACCAACCAAGCCTTCAATTTCCCATCATGTTGCTACAGAAAAGAATTTTCGTGGCCAAGAATTTTCTTTTTTTTCCAGGTCACAGCTCATTTCTTTTTCATTTATATTTCCCGCACGATTCTCCCATCAATGATTCGAAATTCGTTTGTTCTTCAAAAAATTTCCAACGTGCCCGATCACTCAAATTCGATGGTCACACAAAAATTGTTGTTTCTGTGACCACCATTAATGGTGCGACATTCGAACGAAAATTCTTAGAAATGATTTTCGAAAGACAATTCTTTTGGAATTCGACCCGTGTATGGTTGGCTTAAGGCTCTATTCACATTTGTACGACTCCAATTTTGGAATGCAACTTTGACGCAACTTTCATACAACTTTTATACAACTTTGACAACTTTCATACAACTTTCATACAACTTTTATACAACTTTGACAACTCAGCTGCACCCTGCACAAAGATTTTCCAGCTCACTGGACCACAATCTATGTGCCGCAGTCTGAGAGCGATTGTTACTGGGTCAGGTTAATTACGCAATTAAACCTTCACACTGCCACCACCTCCTTTTTGTACAGAGAAAGAGGAAACTTGGCAATATTAGCAATAACACTATGATGTTTGAATAATCGTCTGTATACCACTGTCACCGCAGGAAGATGTATATAGAGGTTTAAAAACACACAGTAGTGTTCTTCAGAGACAGGGATTCTTAGCTTGCATTAAAGAGCTTTAGAAACAGTTCAACACTTTTCAGAAAATAGGATTTATTACTAAACAGCTCAAAAATGGTGCAATAAAAATATTTGCAGAAAAACAGATGTAGCCTATATATATATATATATATATATATATATATGTATATATATATACATATACAGAGAGCAATAACACAACAGGGAAATAACAGAAAGCAGTTTAGAGAGGTAGAGTACAACTTTTATACAACTTTCATACATCTTTGACAACTTTTATACAACTTTAACAAGTTATATACAACTTTGACAACTTTTAGACAACTTTTAGACAACTTTCACAATTTTTAGACAACTTTTATACAACTTTGACAACTTTTACACAACTTTGACAACTTTTATACAACTTTTATACAACTTTGACAACTTTTATACAACTTTTATACAAATTTAACAAGTTATATACAACTTTGACAACTTTTATACAACTTTTAGACAACTTTGACAACTTTTAGACAACTTTTAGACAACTTTGACAACTTATATACAACTTTGACAACTTTTACACAACTTTGACAACTTTTATACAACTTTGACAACTTTGACAACTTTTATACAACTTTGACAACTTTGACAACTTTTATACAATTTTCATACAACTTTGACAACTTTTATACAACTTTTATACAACTTTGACAACTTTTATACAACTTTTATACAAATTTAACAAGTTATATACAACTTTGACAACTTATATACAACTTTGACAACTTATATACAACTTTGACAACTTTTACACAACTTTGACAACTTTTATACAACTTTGACAACTTTTATACAACTTTCATACAACTTTTACAACTTTCATACAACTTTGACAACTTTTATACAACTTTCATACAACTTTGACAACTTTTATACAACTTTGACAACTTTTATACAACTTTGACAACTTTTATACAACTTTCATACAACTTTGACAACTTTTATACAACTTTGACAACTTTTATACAACTTTGACAACTTTTATACAACTTTGACACCTTTTATACAACTTTTATACAACTTTGACAACTTTTATACAACTTTCATACAACTTTGGCAACTTTTATACAACTTTGACAACTTTTATACAACTTTCATACAACTTTGACAACTTTTATAAAACTTTTTTACAACTTTGACAACTTTTATACAACTTTCATACAACTTTGACAACTTTCATACAACTTTGACAACTTTTATACAGCTTTGACAAATTTTATACAACTTTTATACAACTTTGACAACTTTCATACAAGTTTGATAACATTTATACAACTTTCATACAAGTTTGACAACTTTTATACAACTTTGACAACTTTTATACAACTTTCATACAACTTTGACAACTTTTATACAACTTTGACAACTTTTATACAACTTTCATACAACTTTGACAACTTTTATACAACTTTCATACAACTTTGATAACTTTCATACAACTTTGACAACTTTTCTACAACTTTCATACAACTTTGACAACTTTCATACAACTTTGACAACTTTTGTACAACTTTCATACAACTTTGACAACTTTTATACAACTTTTATACAACTTTGACAACTTTTATACAACTTTTATACAACTTTGACAACTTTTATACCACTTTCATACAACTTTTATACCACTTTCATACAACTTTTATACAACTTTTATACAACTTTTATACAACTTTGACAACTTCGAAACAACTTTGAAACAACTTTGAAACAAATTTGATACTTTTATACAACTTTTATATTATTATTACGCAATTAACCCTTCACACTGCCACCACCTCCTTTTTGTACAGAGAAAGAGGAAACTCAGCAATATTAGCAATAACACTATGATGTTTGAATAATCGTCTGTATACCACTGTCACCGCAGGCAGATGTATATAGAGGTTTAAAAACACACAGTAGCGTTCTTCAGAGACAGGGATTCTTAGCTTGCATTAAAGAGCTTTAGAAACAGTTCAACACTTTTCAGAAAATAGGATTTATTACTAAACAGCTCAAAAATGGTGCAATAAAAATATTTACAGAAAAGATGTAGCCAATATATATATAAATATATATATATATATATATATATATATATATATATATATATATATAGAGCAATAACACAACAGGTAGATAACAGAAAGAAGTTTAGAGATGTTGAGTACTTGCCAAAAGTCCTGGGTTAAGCAGATCAAGTTTCAGAGCAAAAGGGACGTCTCCCAAGTTGGTTCCGATGTTAAAAGGGAGGATTCTTCAACTTAGCTCAGCTCCAAGCATAACAGCCTTTTTCTAGGAGCCCAGCAGGGTGTCTCCTTAAAGCAGAGAACCAATTGCCTCATTTGGGGAGTGGTGTTTAGGTGGAGACCCAAGCTAGAATCAAAATCCCTCGCAGTTCATATCATGATCAATAACCTACACTCGGTGCATGTAGCAGCCTAGCCACTAGTAGATTAATAAGCAGAATCATCTGCTGAACGTCTAGATATTAAACATGCCATAATTCAATATTTCAGCTAGAACTATATGGCTTTCTGCTCTCCTGTAGACTCAGCTAGGGGGTGTAAGATATCGGGCGACTTGTATTAAAGTGACCGATCTGATTATATGCCTGGTTTCCTTGTAAGTCTTTCATATCTCCAGATATAAAATTATATGGAAAAGGGGATTTTTAAATGTGAGTCTGTTTTACAGCTAGCTGGAATGTCTATGAAGCCCAGTGAAGGACTGGTTTATGGCTTTACGATATCTCAGATTGAGAAGCTAATAGACACCCGGGCACTAGCTAGTTTGGGATTTATAACCAAGAAGCTGTCCCACTGTGCCTGATTGCCTGTGCACTTCTGAACCCTAGAGCACAGGGACCACGTGTCACTCAATAGAGAGGGAGGGGGTATTGGAGGAGGGAGAGAGATACAAGATGGAGGATCCTTAGCAAGATGGATGACTGCGTCCATCTCTGTGTGCACAATTGCTACACAATTTTGACACAACTTTGATGCAACTTTGACAAAACTTTTATATAACTTTGATGCAACTTTGACACAACTTTTATACAACTTTGACACAACTTTTGACACAACTTTTATACAAATTTGACACAACTTTTATACAACTTTGATGCAACTTTGACACAACTTTTATACAACTTTGACACAACTTTTGACACAACTTTAACGCAACTTTGACAAAACGTTTATATAACTTTGACACAACTTTTATACAACTTTAACGCAACTTTGACACAACTTTGACAAAACTTTGACGCAACTTTGACACAACTTTGACACAACTTTGACACAACTTTTGACACAACTTTGACGCAACTTTGACACAACTTTTATATAACTTTGACACAACTTTTATACAACTTTGACGCAACTTTGACACGACTTTGACACAACTTTGACAAAACTTTTACGCAACTTTGACAAAACTTTGACACAACTGTGACACAACTGTGACACAACTTTGACAAAACTTTTATACAACTTTGACATAACTTTGACACAACTTTGACACAACTTTGACAAAACTTTTGCACAACTTTGACATAAATTTGACACAACTTTGACAAAACTTTTATACAACTTTGACACAACTTTGACATAACTTTTATACAACTTTGACATAACTTTGACACAACTTTGACACAACTTTGACAAAACTTTTATACAACTTTGACACAACTTTGACACAACCACCGACCTGAACAAGCTTAGACTCATCTCCCTCCTGCCATTCACATCCAAACTCCTAGAGTGCTTAGTCTATAATCGCCTGAGTTCCCACCTCAACGACAACAACCTCCTCGATCCCCTACAGTCTGGCTTCCGTCCCCTACACTCCACCGAAACTGCCCTATTCAAACTCACCAACGACCTGCTAACTGCCAAAGCTAATTGCCACTATTTAGTACTCCTACTCCTCGACCTCTCTGCGGCTTTCGACACAGTTGACCACCCCCTCCTCCTCAAAAAACTACACTCTCTTGGCCTCAGAGACTCCGCACTCTCCTGGCTCTCTTCCTATCTATCGCAGCGCCCCTTCAGTGTTACTTATAATGCTGCCACCTCCTCTTCACTCCCCCTCTCTGTTGGGGTCCCTCAAGGTTCTGTCCTCGGGCCCCTGCTCTTCTCCATCTACACCTCCTCCCTTGGCCAATCTCACGGCTTCAACTACCATCTCTATGCCAACGACACGCAAATCTCTCTATCAACCCCTCACCTCACCCCTTCAGTCTCCACCCATATCACAAGCCTACTGAGTGACATATCAGATTGGATGTCACTCCACTTTCTCAAACTAAATCTTTCCAAAACCGAGCTCCTAGTTTTCCCCCCAGCCCACGCCCCCGACCAACAACACCACCATCGGTCCCTCCCCTCAAGCCAGAGTACTAGGTGTCATTCTAGACTCCAATCTGTCCATCCAGCCCTAGGACCATTCGCTGACAAATTCATGTAGACTTCACCTCCGAAACATCTCCAATATACGTCTGTTCCTAACCCCGGAAACTACTAAGCAACTCATTCACTCCCTCATCATATCACGCCTTGACTACTGTAACTCCCTCCTCATCGGCTTACCTCACCGCAGGCTATCCCCGCTTCAGTCGATCCTGAATACTGCGGCCAGACTCATCCACCTTACTAACCGCTCCGTATCTACCACCCCCTTCTGCCAATCCCTCCACTGGCTTCCGATTGTCCAACGGAGAAAATTCTAAATCCTAACACTGACGTATAAAGCTGTTCATAATACTGCCCCAAACTACCTCACTGATCTGGTATCCAAATACCACCCAAAACATAATCTCCGCTCCTCACAAGACCTTCAACTCTCTAGTTCCCTGGTTTCCTCCTCCCATGCCTGTCTCTGGGACTTCTCCAGGGCTTCCCCCATCCTCTGGAACTCCCAACCCCAATCCATCAGACTATCACCTACTCTCCTCACCCTTAGGCGCACCCTGAAAACCCATCTCTTCAGGGAAGCCTACCCCGCCCTCAGCTAATTAATGAACTCCTCCACTCTTCCTACCACTTCATCCCCCACAGCTATTTCCTCCTGTACCACTATCCATTCCCTCCTAGATTGTAAGCTCCAAGGAGCAGGGCCCTCAAACCCCTCGTGTATTGAATCGTATTGTTAGTGTACTGTCTCATGTACTGTCTCCAATTATAATGTACAGCGCTGAGCAAACTGTTGGCGCTATATAAATCCTGTAATAATAACTTTGACACAACTTTTATACATCTTTAATGCAACTTTGACATAACTTTGACTCAATTTTGACGCAACTTTTATACAACTTTGACACAACTTAGGTGCAACTTTGACACAACTTTTATACAACTTTGATGCAACTTTGACACAACTATGATGCAACTTAGATGCATCTTTGATGCAACTTTCACGCAACTTTGATACAGCTTTGACACAAGTATGATGCAACTTTGATGCAACTATGATGCAATTTTGACACAACTATGATGCAACTTTGATGCAACTTTTACGCAATGTTGAAAGGGTGCAACTTGGATATGACTTTGGCTTTCATTAAAGGGCAACTGTTGCTTGTTTAATTTTCAGATGCAACTTTGATACTGCTTTTGAGGGTGTACACTGCAGTCTATCTAATAGTGGATGAAGCGCTCAGCCATGAGGGTAACAAACCAATTAAACTAAATAGATAAATAAAAATAAATACATAATAAATAATATATATATATAATAAAGTGACCAGTGCTCCAAACAGATGTGCAAACAAAAATTATTAAATATATAAAAAATATTCAATACATAAATATTTATAGAGTGAAGGTGACTGGTGCTTCAAATCAATCAATGTGCAAAACAAAAGACCTCCTGTACCACTGGCTATACTATAGTATGTCCAATATGTTTAATCAGAGAAATGCCAAAGAAAACACTCACATGGTCCAAATGTACAGCCCGCGGTTTCCCATATGTCACATGTGAGTGTTTTCTTTGGCATTTCTCTGATTAAACATATTGGACATACTACACTATGGAAGTATTCTTTTTGCTTACTCCTCTATGACCCTGGTACTATTATGCTGAGTCTCTCTATGCCCAATACATTTGGAGTGGATATCGGAAGGATAGATAAGGTGTTGTGAAAACATCTATAGTATCGGAAGTGAATCGGGGTGGAATATTGGATTACATGATTTGTGGCCCCTAGGGGTCGAATAAAGGAGGTGAGGAGGCACTCTAGCCATTGGAGGATATATGTACGAGAGTGTCACTCCTTGTTTTTGAGCAAAAGATTTTGAAGTGGAAAAGCATTTATTCAGCCTCACATTATAAGAGTGATAGCACGATTGTTGCACTTTAGTGTGGACTTATTTATTTTTAATTTTTTTCACTTGTCACTTTAGGTAGTGATTTTTCACATCTTTTATATATTTAATATATATGATTAAGTGTGGATTTTTGTATATATATATATTTAGTTTTCTGGGCACTTGTCACTTTTTATACACTTAGTGTGTGTATATTTAGTACCAGTTTTTAGCCACTGGGTGGCAGACTGGTGGTTTGTTTTGTTTGCACATATTGATTGATTTGAAGCACCATCACCTTCACTTTATAAATATTTACAGGTGCAAGAAAAAGTATGTGAACCCCTTGGGATTACGTGGAGTTTTGCATGAATTGGGCATAAAATGTGCTCTGAACGTCATCTAAGTCACAACAATAGAAGAACACAGTCTGCTGAACATAATACTACACAAACATTAGATGTTGCCATGGTTTAATTGCACATAACATGTAAACATTCACAGTGCAGGGAGGAAAAAGTATGTGAACCTTTGGACTTAATAACTGGTTGACCCTCCTTTGGCAGCAATAACCTCAACCAAACGTTTCCTGTAGTTGCAGATCAGACCTGCACAACGATCTGGAGTCATTTTGGACCACTCCTCTTCACAAAACTGTTTCAATGTAGCAATATTCTTGGGATGTCTGGTGTGAATCGCTCTCTTAAGGTCATGCCACAGCATTTCAATCGGGTTGAGGTCAGGACTCTGACTGGGCCACTCCAGAAGGCGTATTCTGTGCTGTTGCAGCCATTGTTTTGTTGAATTACTTGTATGCTTTGGGTCATTGTCCTGTTGCATCACCCATCCTCTGCGGAGCTTCAGTTGGCGGACAGATGGTCGTACGTTTTCCTGCAAAATGTCTTGATAAACTCTGGAATTCATTTTCCCATCAATGACAACAATCCGTCCAGGCCCTGAGGCAGCAAAGCAGCCCCAAACCATGATGCTCCCTCCGCCATGTTTCACAGTGGGGATGAGGTTTGATGTTGGTGTGCTGGGCCTTTTTTTCTCCACACATAGTGTTGTGTGTTCTTCCCAAACAACTCAATCTTGGTTTCATCTGTCCACAGTATATTTTGCCAGTAGTCCTGTGGAACATCCAGGTGCTCTTTTACAAACTTCAAACGTGCTGCAATATTCTTTTTGGACAGCAATGGCTTCCTCCGTGGTGTCCTCCCATGTACTCCATTCTTGTTTAATGTTTTCCTTATTGTAGATGTGTCAACAAAAATGTTAGCATGTGCCAGAGATTTCTGTAGGTCTTTAGCTGACACTCTGGGATTCTTCTTTACCTCATGCAGCATTCTGCGCTGTGCTCTTGCAGTCATTTTTACAGGATGACCACGCCTAGGGAGAGTAGCAACAGTGCTAAACTTTCTCCATTTGTAGGCAGTCTGTCTTACCGTGGACACATAAACATCAAGGCTCAAGGAGATACTTTTGTAACCCTTTCCAGCTTCATGCAAGTCAACAATTCTTGATCGTAGGTCTTCTGAGAGCTCTTTTCTGCGAGGCATGGTTCACATCAGACAGTGCTTCTTGAAACCAGTAAACCAAAAACAGGTGTGTGTTTTTTAAGGGCAGGACAGCTGTCAGCAACACATCCAATATCATCACACTGATTGGAGTCAAGGTTGGCTCACTCCTGGCTCCAATTAGCTCTGCGAGAAGTCATTAAGCTAGGGCCTCACATACTTTTTCCTCCCTGCACTGTGAATGTTTACATGTTATGTGCAATTAAACCATGGCAACATCTAATGTTTGTGTAGTATTATGTTCAGCAGACTGTGTTCTTCTATTGTTGTGACTTAGATGACGTTCAGAGCACATTTTATGCCCAATTCATGCAAAACTCCACGTAATCCCAAGGGGTTCACATACTTTTTCTTGCAACTGTATGTATTGAATATTTTTTATACATTTATTAATTTTTGTTTGCACATCTATTTGGAGCACTGGTCACTTTATTATATATATATATTTTTTTATTATGTATTTATTTTTATCTATTTAGTTTAATTAGTTTGTTACCCTCATGGCTGAGCGCTTCATCCACTATTAGATTTTTTTCATCCCGAGGTATAGGGTATAGATGATAGCAGCTGGTCTTGTTTAGTTACTCTGTGGAGCGCAGGAGGACATCCCTATAAAGTTTTACACTGCAGTCTATGACACTCAAGTTGCATAAAAGTTGTACCAAAGTAGTGCATGAAGTCGCTGTAACTTTAAGTTGTAGATATTTGAATGGCTGTCATTGAAAAACATGGAGTACGACTTGTCATGCAACTTTAGTGTCCAAAGTTGCATGACAAGTTGCACAAGTGTGAATGGAGCCTGAGCACCGATGCGGAGCTTTATCTGACTTGCTGCAGCTTCTATTGCACATTGTGAGAAGCGAACAGTGTGCAGTGACATCAGAGTAAACCTGGCCATACACTATACAATTTTCTGTCCAATTTTTGCCCAATTTCCTTTAGGTTTACCTTCCACTATGTAGTGCAAGGGCCTGCCTGATTGGATACAATTGGAAGTGTTTAGGTTTGACCTCCTCTTATATGGTTTTTGGTAAATCTAAAGCAAAATTCTCAAGAAAATTGTATAATGTATGGGCAGCCTTAGCCATTTCAGTCCAGGAGAGGAGCTGATTGGCTGCCATGCACAGCTGCACCAAATTTTGCACTCTCCAATTTTAGCAAATCATCCTCAATATCTTTACTAAAAAGACTTTGTTCCCTCTAGCTCCCCCTCACCTCTTTCATATCTTCATAGAACACATAGAGGATGTTGTGCTTGTCCTTGGCATTCCACCAGCCAATCACGTGGTCAAACCAGTTTCCCCAGGCCACTACAAAAGAAGGGAATAGGAGTCATCAAAGGAGTCATCAGAGCCGAAGCTCCTCTGTCACTATTTCTTGGTAAGGAGACCTCTAAGTGCACTTTATTCGCTGAAAAGGTCTTTCAGGCGTGCCGTCAGATCTTGTACAATGCCTTGTCCCCATTCATGTCAACCAGAGAATATTTTAGGCTTCATAAATAAATGATTTGCTTCCAATCTTACATCGACACACTTTCTCTGCAATACATTTTGAGGCACAGAAGTTTTCAGTTTTCTAACAAAAATTAATGAAGAAAGATTTGAACTTTAGACCTGTAAATATGTTCTATATACACGGCTTAAAAAATGAAAGAAACACTTTTAAAACCCATCAGATCTGAATGGGGAGGAATCTCCTGCTGGATCTCTATACTGACATGGACGGGGGATGGGTGAGGAATGTAAGGACGCCCCATCGTTTGATGGAAATGAAAATGATCGACCTACAGAGGACTGAATTCAAAGACACCCCGAAAATCAAAGTGAAGAAATGATGCAGCAGGCAAGTCCATTTTCATGAAATGTCATTGCAGCAACTCAGAATGGTCCTCAGTAGTCTGTGTGGCCCCCACGTGCTTGTATGCATGCCTGACAACGTTGGGGGAGGCTCCTAATGAGACCACGGATGGAGTCCTGAGGGATTTCCTCCCAGATCTGGACCAGGGCATCACTGAACTCCTGTACAGTCTGAGGTACAACCTGGCAGCGTCGGATGGACCGAAGCATGACATCCCAGAGGTGTTCTATTGGATTTAGGTCAGGCGAGCGTGGGGGCCATTCAATGGTATCAATTTCTTCATCCTTCAGGAACTGCCTACATACTCTCCCCACATGGGGCCGGGCATTCTGCACCAGGAAGAACCCAGGACCCACTGCACCAGGAGGAACCCAGGACCCACTGCACCAGGAAGAACCCAGGACCCACTGCACCAGGAGAAACCCAGGACCCACTGCACCAGGAGGAACCCAGGACCCACTGCACCAGGAGGAACCCAGGACCCACTGCAGCAGGAGGAACCCAGGACCCACTGCACCAGGAGGACCCCAGGACCCACTGCACCAGGAGGACCCCAGGACCCACTGCACCAGGAGGAGTCCGGGATCCAGTGCACCAGCATAGGGTCTGACAATGGGTCCAAAGATTTCATCCCGATACCTAATGGCAGTCAGGGTGCCATTGTCTAGCCTGTAGAGGTCTGTGCGTCCCTCCATGGATATTCCTCCCCAGACCATCACTGACCCACCACCAAAACAGTCATGCTGAACCATGTTACAGGCAGCAGAACGTTCTCCATGGCTTCTCCAGACCCTTTCATGTCTGTCACATGTGCTCAGGGGGAACCTGCTCTCATCTGTGAGAAGCACAGGTCGCCAGTGGTGGACCTGCCAATTCTGGGGTTCAATGGCAAATGCCAATCCAGCTCTATGGTGCTGGGCAGTGAGCACAGGGCCCACTAGAGGACGTCGGGCCCTAAGGCCCCCTCATGAAGTCTGTTTCTGATTGGTCAGAGACAATCACACCAGTGGCCTGCTGGAGGTCATCTTGTAGGGCTCTGGCAGGGCTCATCCTGGTCCTCCTTGCACAAAGGAGCAGATACCGGTCCTGCTGATGGGTTAAGGACCTTCTACGGCCCTGTCCAGCTCTCCTAGAGTAACTGCCTGTCTCCTGGAATCTCCTCCATGCTCTTGAGACTGTGCTGGGAGACACAGTTATCCTTCTGGCAATGACACGTATTGATGTGCCATCCTGGAGGAGTTGGACTGCTTGTGCAACCTCTGTAGGGTCCAGGTATGGCCTCATGCTACCAGTAGTGACACTGACCCTAGCCAAATGCAAAACTAGTGAAAAACAGTCAGAAAATATGAGTAGGGAAAAAAAGTCAGTGGCCTCCATCTGTAAAACCATTCCTGTTTTGGGGGTCATCTCATTGTTGCCCATCTAGTGCACCTGTTGTTAATTTTATTAACACCAAAGCAGCTGAAACTGATTAACAACCCCCTCTGCTACTTACCTGACCAGATCAATATCTTGGGAGTTTCATTGACTTGATGATATACTCTGATTAAAAAGTGTTACTTTCATTTTTTGAGCCGTGTACATTCATTGTGTATTCGTCCTTAAATCTTAGTGAGAGTTGTGTATTTCTTCCAGATCTGTGCCATCATCCAGTGTGAGACTTGCTGTAATAAAGACCGCTCACTGCTGATCTCTCTCCTTGTGCAGTGTGACTAGTCTTGTCTCTGCCCCCTGCTGTAGTTTTCTATAGGTAGCCCATAGTTGGTGGAGCCTGCTTGGGCCCTCCTACATCTCTGTTCTCTTCACAGGCTATGTCCAGCACAGTGATGATGTCACTGCTACTTCAACCAGTCAATATCTGGGTTTGCGAAGACATGCAATGGATTTATATAGTCTGTGGCTATTGCGGAACATATATAAATGGAGGCTTTTGTGCATGGAGTTCAGCTTTCATTTACAGTATAATCTAAATGCAGTTTCAGGGACAAGAAATCTTTCCATAAAAGAGTGTTTCTGAGGGTCACATTACTTATATATAAGTGTTACTAAACCCAGTACCCTGCATTCACTATATCTGGTCTCCCCGGACCCCGCATTCACTATATCTGGTCTCCCCGGACCCTGCATTCACTATATCTGCTCTCCCCAGACCCTGCATTCACTATATCAGATCTCCCAGGACCCTGCATTCACTATATCCGCTCTCCCCGGACCCTGCATTCACTATATGCGCTCTCCCTGGACCCCGCATTCACTATATCCGCTCTCCCCGGACCCTGCATTCACTATATCTGCTCTCCCCGGACCCTGCATTCACTATATCTGCTCTCCCCGGACCCTGCATTCACTATATCCGCTCTCCCAGTACCCTGTATTCACTATATCTGCTCTCCCAGTACCCTGCATTCACTATATCTGCTCTCCCCGGACCCTGCATTCACTATATCTGCTCTCCCCGGACCCTGCATTCACTATATCCACTGTCCCCGGACCCTGCATTCACTACATCCGCTCTCCCCAGACCCTGCATTCATTATATCTGCTCTCTCCAGACCCTGCATTCACTATATACGCTCTCCCCGGACCCTGCATTCATTATATCTGGTCTCCCCGGACCCAGCATTCATTATATCTGCTCTCTCCAGACCCTGCATTCACTATATACGCTCTCCCTGGACCCTGCATTCATTATATCTGCTCTCTCCAGACCCTGCATTCACTATATACGCTCTCCCCGGACCCTGCATTCACTATATCTGCTCTCCCCGGACCCCGCATTCACTATATCAGGTCTCCCCGGACCCTGTATTCACTATATCCGGACTCCCCGGACCCTGCATTCACTATATCAGCTCTCCCCGGACCCTGCATTCACTATATCAGCTCTCCCCGGACCCTGCATTCACTATATCTGCTCTCCCCGGATCCTACATTCACTGTATCTGGTCTCCCCAGACCCTGCATTCACTGTATCTGGTCTCCTAGGACCCTGCATTCACTATATCTGGTCTCCTAGGACCCTGCATTCACTATATCTGGTCTCCCCGGACCCTGAATTCACTATATCTGGTCTCCCTGAACCCTGCATTCACTATATCCGCTCTCCCCGGACCCTGCATTCACTATATCTGGTCTCCCAGGACCCTGCATTCACTATATCCGCTCTCCCCGGACCCTGCATTCACTATATCTGGTCTCCCTGGACCCTGCATTCACTATATCCGCTCTCCCCTGACCCTGCATTCACTATATCTGCTCTCCCCGGACCCTGCATTCACTATATCTGGTCTCCCTGGACCCTGCATTCACTATATCCAGTCTCCCTGGACCCTTCATTCACTATATCTGGTCTCCTTGGACCCTGCATTCACTATATCCGCTCTCCCCGGACCCTGCATTCACTGTATCCGGTCTCCTCGGACCCTGCATTCACTATATCTGGTCTCCCCGGACCCTGCATTCACTATATCTGATCTCCCCGGACCCTGAATTCACTATATCTGGTCTCCTCGGACCCTGCATTCACTATATCTGGTCTCCCCGAACCCTGCATTCACTATATCTGGTCTCCCCGGACCCTGCATTCACTATATCCGCTCTCCTTGGACCCTGCATTCACTATATCTGGTCTCCCCGAACCCTGCATTCACTATATCCGCTCTCCTTGGACCCTGCATTCACTATATCTGGTCTCCCCGGACCCTGCATTCACTATATCCGGTCTCCCCGGACCCTGCATTCACTATATCTGGTCTTCCCGGACCCCGCATTCACTATATCTGGTCTCCCTGGACCCCACATTCACTATATCTGGTCTCCCTGGACCCTGCATTCACTATATCTGGTCTTCCCGGACCCCGCATTCACTATATCTGGTCTCCCTGGACCCTGCATTCACTTTATCTGGTCTCCCCGGACCCTGCATTCACTATGTCCGGTCTCCCACAGTACACACAACATGGAAATGCGTTATTTTAGTAAATATAAACCGCTAAATCCCTTTTCTCATCAGCAGTGTATTGCAGTATTGTGACTTCTATCAGTGTCTAGCAGTGCACTGGTTAATCTTGTAGGAGTTTTCATTTTCCCCTGTGTATCCTATGAGGCTGCATGACCCCTGACCCTCTGTCTGGACAGTGCTGATTGGCCCAGTACTGATCACATGCATTCTCCCAAAGAAAAAAAAAAACCTCCCTAGCCATACACACTAAACTGAGCATGTGCATAGTGACTTCTAGAGCTCTGTACTATCAGTGGATGGATTGGGAACAGTAGGAGAAGAGGAGGATCAGAGAAGACAGGATGAACCATCCTTTTTACACAATGCAGAGGATTAATCCCTTAGCTTCCACAGTGAGTATAACAAGCATGCTTTACTGCATATACAGACTGATTTTATTGTTGTAGGTTTAGTAACACTTTAAAACAATAGAAGCCACGTGGGGGCCACTCCTCTTCCCCAGAAACGAAGCACTCCGTTACATTTAATATGAAACTCAAGCCATCAAATCGGGTTTCCTAATGGTGACAATAGTGGACCTAACCGGCTTAATGTGTGTTGAAACAGCCACTTGTGATCTCCATGGCAAGCCCATTCGACAAGGTGACAATGCAGGAGAACAATTGGCTACAGGGACAGAGCGTTGCCACCCTGTAACAGGAAGTTACCGCACAAGGATCTTCATACCAAGATCACCAGTTATTATCTGAAAGACAACTGAAAATGTAACACGATGTAAAAACTTACGTGAGATTTTGGTGATCGAGTTTACATATATACTTGAGGCCTTCACATACCTTCACCCGTTAGGAACTTTTCCACGTACTGATCCCAGGTCCCGGGGTCAGGCTGAGTTTTATTCATCAGATCGAAGAAATAGTACGACACTGCGTTGTCCTTCGCGTTCCGAGCAACGTATATTGTCTGCAAATAGTGAGGCACACCATCAGTTCTTCGCATATGCTCAAAGGTATTCCTAAAGTGTTGGTGATCTTGGAGTCTCCCATGTAATGTACTGTTCTTGCTGACCACACTAGGCTGGTAAGTCCAAAACTTTACTATAGTGAGAGTGAGGCCTGAAGAACCCCAAACTGTGTGAGGAAGATGGGTGAAGTCCATAACAAGACGGTCAGATTTAAATCTCCTGCCTGTGCTAAACAGCCAAGGAGTCAATGCATTTGCCATTAAGCTGTCCCATTAGAAGGAAGCAAAGGCATCATAATCCCTCACTAGCCCATGGTCTTCAAAGGTCTTCTGGATGAGGCCCTGTCGTAAAACACTCACATTGCCAATGGTCTGGTGTGCAAGTTGAGGAAGACATCTGTGGGGATGGGTTGCTGGTGACCTATACTGACCTACAGCCGAATTCTACAGAGTTCATTTTCCTACATATTTCATAATTCCTGTTGTAGTGGAGTTACCTTCCTGAAAATGGTTATATCCAGGGCTTTGCGGGGGAGCGCAGTTCTGACACCTCCATCACTGAACGTATGTGATGGTAAGGGATGTTGGGGTGTGCTGGAGGGTCTTTTGATGCTGGCTGTTGGGGAATCGTTGCTGATAGGGGATCAATAGTTGCTGGGAGGGGGCTTTTGTTGAAGGAGGGGTCTATGGTTGTTGACTGCTAAAGGATCTAGTAATGCTGGCTGTTGGGTGATCTATTGTTGCTGGTGGGGTCTTGTATGGCTAGGATCTATTGTTCTTGGGGGGTATTTTGTTGCAGATCTATTTTACAGCTTTTTTTTTATTATTATTAACAAATTTCATACAAATTACTTAGCATCACAAAGTGATACTTGGTTCTGTTTTCTCTAAAAGGAACAGTACTGGGAAGTGGGTGGGCGGTTGAAGCAAAGGGATGGTGCTTGAAGGTGGGTATGGGTGGAGACAAGTGGTGATTTGAAAAGGGGGAGTACCTGCACCTTTTCTTGGAGAAAAAAATCCCTGGTTATATCAATGTAGAAGAAGATACCAATCAGTTAGACACCAATCATAACTATATTACAATGCCTAGAAGGCTATTGAGACACATTAGGAATCCTAGGAGAAACATTTACATCAGATATAAAGTATATCCAGCTTAGTCTCTAACAAATCATAATTTCTTCCTGTTGAAGGATGTGCTGGTTTTCAAATTGTGAAGCATTGTCCAATAAAAGCTGAGTGTTTACAAGGATAGTGAGCAACAAGGGTGTTTCTGCTGGGCACAACAAAATATTCTAGAACACCTACATCGCACCCCTCAGACCTTTTTATTGGATGAGATTAGTTTTGCAACACCTTGTCCAAAGACATGAAAAGAGGGCTCCAGTTTTACCACTGGAGCTATCAAGGAATATTAAGAGTCATTTATGAGGGCCAGGGACTCTTACAGCATCAGACTGGATTTCATCTTCAAGTGATACGAACTCTGAACTGTACTGCAGACCAGGTGGACTCTAAGTAAAGTGTAAGTTCACCTTTTCAGAAAAAATGAAAAAGGTGAACTAATACCCTACTAATACCAGTACTTACCTTGGTGGGCCCACACAGCCAGTGCAGCATTCTGAAGATTTGAAAACCCAGTCTTCTCCTCATTCTTTCTTCTGGGCTTCAGGGCTTCCAGGACAGATCTGAGAGATTCTCTGTGCTAAAGCAGACCAATCAGAATAGCACTGATCTGTCCTGGAAGCCCTGCAGAAAGAAGAGGGAGAAGAACAGGAATATAAAATCAATAGACAGATACACTGGCTGGGACGGCACTGACAGCTCAAAACCCACAGATTTAAGGAAACCCAGGACCGGGAGCAAGGGTGGTGGTGGTGATGGTGGTGGTGGGGTTGGGTTGACAGGAGTTCAGGAGCTCAGGCTGTAGAGTGTTAGTTCATCTTTTAATTTTTTTCTGAAAAGGTGAAGTATGCTTCACTTTTAAGCCATTTTATTTTGCTGTTTCCTATGAGTACAGTGTAATATATTTTACATTTTTCTTGCACCTGTTTTTTTTCAGTAAAATGATTTCAATTGTTAAGCAGAATCTCTGAATGCTCTAGCTAGAAATAAAAAACTCTACCTCTTTGAAGAAACTACTGTAAACCCTGTTACATTCCTCTCTGAGTGTGGCAGCAAGTGATAATGACATTGTTAAACAACACAGAAGCTATAGACAGTGCATGTTTCTGTTAAAATACATGACAGCCATCGTGAGTTTAAAGGGTTAAATGTGCAGGTGATGGTCACTTGTAATAATAGCAGACAACCAATCAATTTCTGGTAAATACAGGGCCAAAGAAAACGTTTTCTCAGAACACATTTTTTTTTCCATTGGTAATTTTTGCTTATTTTGTGTCACATTTTGTGGTATGTTCATACATCACACTATTTATCCGATTCAAACTCTTACCTTACACTTATGTTCCCAAAAAGATTTCGGTACCAACTCATAGGGCAGATGGGTTTTTACCAGCCTGGGGGATGGAGTATTGTTCAAGACTTCTACGCCTGAAGAGAAGAATGAAAATTTTTAATGCCAAGTCCATTATTTAATCAACCAAACACTGTGTCTGAGAAACCACACTCACCGGAAGGAACGGGTGGTGGAGAGCAGATCTCCAGAAATGGAGAACGTACATGGGTGGGAGCACGCTTGTTCTTCTCTAATTCACCATTGTTCATTATGGAGTCCACAATCTCTTGCATCCATGTAGTGCCTGGAGAAACCTCAGAGAAGAAGGAAAGAAAATATAAGGGGAAAAAAATTAATGATGGTGACCGTAAAGGTGAACTCCATCCAACACTTTCTTCTTTTGTTTTGAATACAGTAGGGAAGGTTTCTGTTGAGTTCTGGAGAACTTTACCCACTACTGCCGAACCAGGTGTTAATCAGGACAGACTATAGGAGGTTGTCCTGCCTGTGAAGAAGGCCCTTAAAAAGCTAGCCTTTTGGCCCCCTACAGGAGACGTGTTATTACACAAAGCGCGTCTAGGAGGAGCCTCTTCACGCCTTGACGTCACGCCACCGGATCAGGAGGTCCGGTGGCCATCATATTTATCCACTGGTCAGTGTATTCAAGAGCTCATGATTATTTGTATTGGTTACAATCACCCTGTACGCTTATTTTTATACCATAATATTCATAATAAATTTTACATTACTACACTATGAGCGTTTTCATCTCTATTACCTGGCACTGAGCCTTCACATCTCAGCCCAGCATTCCAGGAGTCTGCCCAGGCTGGAGGATTTGGGAAATAGGTCCAGACCATCATCCCTGGCAGCTGTCACCTCAATAACCACCAGAGGATACCTTTATCATCAGGCTGTACCTTCACGGGACCTCCGGCTACATGGAATTTCTATGTGCACATTAAAATTGCACTTCCGGTGAGTGGGCAATTTTTCTACACCTTCATGTCAGGATGCTGGAATATACCCATTTGGATTGAAGTCATATATACTGCATCACTGCAATATACCCATTTGGATTGAAATCATATATATTACCTCGGACTGTTTACCATTCAGTTTACAGGACTTCTTCCTTTTTTGCCATATCTATGATAGTGTGTTTATCTGTATAGCGCTGCACACCCCATTTTTTATGTTGTATTCTTAGAAAGGCTTTGTGGTTCCTTTTTGTGCATTAGCAGCTTTATTTGGTGCGCTCGCTAACTCACACATTTATATCTTAGTATATGTACGATGGCCATTTCCATATTACCGAAACAAGATTAAGATGTGTGAGATCTCACTTCAAGTGATAAAACTTTTAAGGACACCACCATCCGCTTTTCTTCTGTTTAAGTGCTGTTCTTGCCCAAATTTACAAAAAGAAAGATTCACTGCAGTTCCAGAAAATCAAAATCAAGGAGTTTCCCTCGAAGGGAGTTTTCAGCATTCACACACATCCCATTCACACACATTCGACACTACTGCTCTGGCCATGCCCTTTAGGCCCCTGTCTGTGTCCTCCAGACAATCTTCTCACAAACTCTCAGCACATATCTTGCAGCCTCTGGTGCCCACTTGTTTCTCCTAGGTGGAGCTCTTCTGACTCGTGGGCAAGGACCTCCTCTGTCTGCCAGGGTGGAGCCCAGAACCACAGTCAGGTCTCTCCTAAAAACCCAGCACATACCTGCTCAATAAGGCTCCATGCACACTAGGAGTTAAAGCGGAGTTCCACTCAACCGATCAAAAAATAAAAGTCAGCAGCTACAAAAACTGTAGCTGCTGACTTTTAAAAAACAGCCACTTACCTGTCCCCTGGTCCCGCGGTGTGTCCCCTGGATCTGTATTCCAGGAGGCCGGCATCTTCAGTGTGGGCACTTGCGGCTTCACAGCCGGGTACCCACTGCGCATGCGCGAGTAGCACTGCGCTTCATGAATGGTCCTGTAGTCTCCTGGGACCTGTCACGTGTCCCAAAAGACTACAGGGAGGGAGGACACCTTCCTAGGCGATCGGACCGGAAGTGGGAGTGTCAAATTCAGGTACCCGCTCCCCCCACGCTCCCCAAAGGTGCCAATCCTTAATGGGGAGCGGGGGAGCAGTCCTTAAAGTGGAACTTCCCCTTTTGAGTGGAACTCCGCTTTAAAAAACCACCCGAGTCCTTAACAACCAATGACTCATCAGCTGTCAGCGGGATTCCCTGATGACAGCTGAATGTAAACAAAAGAATTGCCAGCAATTAAAATGAGAAGAAAAACAGGGTAGGGGTCCCCCTGCTCAATCCATAACTGGTCCTTCAGGTCTGGTATGGATTTTAAGGGGAAGCTCATGCCAAAATAAAAAAAATGGCCTGGGTTCCTCCACAAATCCACACCAGACCTGTAGGTCTGGTATGGATTTTCAGGGGAACCCCACAACAAAATGTTTTTTAAAAATGACGTGGAGGTCCCTCTCAAAATCCATGCCAGACCCTTATCCGAGCATGCAGCTTGGCAGGCCAAAAAAAGCAATCACCCCCCCCCCTCCTGAACCATACTAGGCCACATGTCTTCAGCATGGGGGGGTAGTGGCTCCAAAGCTCCCAAGTCCCCATGTTGGTTGGGACAATGGCCTCTTCCCTACAACCTTGGGAACCTCGCTGGCAACTGATGGGTCATCCGTTCTTAATGACACGGCACCAGGCATTTAGGAGCATTTAGGAGCGTTTAGGAGCATTTAGCAAATCACTTCCAAAAACACTCCTGGCTCCTAGAAGCTGACGCTTGAAAAATGCTTCTAGCCTACAATAGTGTGCATGGACACATAGGATAACACTATTTGCTTCTTGGGGCAGAAAAAAATGCTCATAAATAGCTGCTAGGGGCTTCTAGGAGCCTAAAAATAGCCAGTGTGCATGCAGCCTTAGTGTGCTGGTGGTTCTCTAAACATGAACCCAGGATTGGAGATTTCATCCTTTCCAGATCTCTACAAAATCTCCAGGCTTCAGTTCCAAAACCAGGTTTTACCAACCAATGAGGAAACTGAAAAGTCAGTTTCCTCTGAATGACACAAGTTCCCTGGAGCCCCTCAACCTGCCTGGATGAGAATCCTGGGTGTGGCAGGGCACAACACTGCCACAGATGGAAAAGTACAGTGATGGCGAACCTTTTTGAGCCCGAGTGCCCAAACCGCAACACAACCTTATCACGTGATCATCTGTGTCCATAGGGTGCTGGGTGCGTGCCGCTGGGGGCGCACAGGGGACGTGTTCTAGGAGGGCATCCATGGACGTCCTCCCAGAACTAGACAACTGCGCTGTAGCCATCTTTCGGCTATAGCACGGTTCGGAAGCCGTTAATCTCACCACTGCAGGACGCGCGCTCTCAGCACATATGTGTTTTTTTAATAGAACGCAAATGCACGGCTGCTCGTCGTCTAGGCCCAGACCCCGGGAGGCCGCACATTTGCGTTCGACCGGCGCCAAGAGGTTAAGTCTACATTATCAGCTCTGACTTGAGCTTACGTTTCCTTCCCTCCCCAGTCCTTGCTTCCTGTCTTTGTATTAAGCCTTTGTTGGATGCCCTGCTGCAAACTGAACTTAACTTGAACCTTCTCTCTGACCTTGGACTGCTTCTTGTAGTGGACTGCAGTCTATATTGCCTGCCTTGACCTAGGCATACTTCCTGCACTTGCCTTGACCCTTTATTGCCTACACTGAACTTGGCCTGCTTCCTGCACTTGACTGGAGCCTACATTGCCTGCCCTGACCTTGGTCTGCTTACTGCACTTTACATAAACTTAAGCTTGTCTTATCTTAGATTGTACGCCCCTTGAGGGTTAGGGACTGATGTGAGTGTACAATATATATGTAAAGCGCTGCGTAAATTGATGGCGTTATATAAGTATCTGTAAAAAAAAAAAAAATCTCCCACATTTGACTTGAACCTACACTTCGTGCAGTGGACTTGAATCTACATTGGCAGCCTTGTCCTAGGCCTACTTCTTACATTTGACTTGAGCCTTCAAATCCTGCCCTGACCTTGACCTACTCCTTCACCTGTCTTAACCCTACATTGCCTGCACTGACCTTGGCCTGCTTCCTGCACTTGACTTGAGATTATATTGTCTGCCTTCAACTAAGCCTACTTCCTGCACTTGATTTGAGCCTACGTTGCCTGCCTGACCTTGGCCTGCTTCCTACACTTGACTTGAACCTTCATTGCCTGTCCTGACCTATTCTGTGAATTTGACTTGTGCCCACATTGCCCGCACTGACCTTGTCAGACTTCCTGAACTTGAATTGAGCCTACACTGCCCACCCTGACTTTGGCCTGCTTTCTGAGCTTGACTTGAGCTTCAGCTAGCCCTGTGAAAGAACTTTGATTATATAATTCTTCCCTTGAACAAACTGACCTTTCCATGCATGACCCTAAAGCTGACCGTGGAGGCATAGATTAGGATTGCCCCCTCATCCCTTTAATACCGAACACATATTAACCACACGGGTTCTGAGGCTAATTTATTGGAAATAAGGCACTAAGTAAGTTTAATTAACCACCTTAATCAGCCAGAGAACCTGTATAATTAACCCCTTCCAGTCCGGACACTTTCCCCCCCTTCCAGTCCGGACACTTTCCCCCCTTCCAGTCCAGACGCTTCCCCCCCTTCCAGTCCGGACACTTCCCCCCCTTCCAGTCCGGACGCTTCCCCCCCTTCCAGTCCGGACGCTTCCCCCCCTTCCAGTCCGGACGCTTCCCCCCCTTCCAGTCTGGACACTTTCCCCCCCTTCCAGTCCGGACGCTTCCCCCCCTTCCAGTCCGGACGCTTCCCCCCCTTCCAGTCCGGATACTTTCCCCCCCCTTCCAGTCCGGACACTTTCCACCCCCTTCCAGTCCAGACACTTCCCCCCCTTCCAGTCCGGACACTTTTCCCCCCTTCCAGTCCGGACACTTTTCCCCCCTTCCAGTCCGGACACTTTTCCCCCCTTCCAGTCCGGACACTTTTCCCCCCTTCCAGTCCGGACACTTTTCCCCCCTTCCAGTCCGGACACTTTCACCCCCTTCCAGTCCAGGCCAATTTTCAGCTTTCAGCGCTATCACACTTTGAATGACAATTGCGCGGTCATGCAACACTGTACCCATATGAAATGTTTAGCATTTTTTTGAGACAGATAAAGCTTTATTTTGGTGGTATTTATTCACCACTGGGATTTTTTTTTGCTATATAAATGAAAAAGTCCTAAAATTTTGAAAAAAAGTGTATTTCTTATAAAATTTTGCAAATAAATATTTCATCATAAATCTTGGGCACAATTTATTCAATTATCTTTTTAGTAAAAAGAAAATAACCCAAATTAGTTTATAACCAAAAATTATAATTTTTCTAATTTTTTTTTAACTTTTTTTAAATTTCAATTTTTTATATTATTTGTTTTGGGGTTTTTTTTACATACTGTCACCCTAGCAGTATAGTGTTACCATAGTCACACTACCACTTGTGGGGGGTGATTAGGTTTTTTTTTTTTTTTTTTTTTTATACGGATTGCTTTTACACCCATAAAGGCTGTAAAATCAATCATTTCTCCTTCTCTCTGGCTGCATTCTTGCAGCCATTGAGAAACACTGTGTGAGCTGTGATTGGTCACAGCTTGTCACATGGTACAAGGCTGTTGTGAATAGCCCTGTACCATGTGGCCTTGGTGATCATTCACAGATTTCACAAGTAGTAAGTAATGAAGTAAGAAGTGACATCTTGCTTACTACTCTTCATGTGATCACAGATTGGTTAATTAGTGATCACATGATCAGGACAGAGGTCCCGTACAATGATCGGTGTTCCTGAGGACACAGCGGTCACCGGATTGCGGTGCTGCGTGCTCCCAGGGAGCACGCACAAGCAGGGAACGGGGAGGACATTTATAAATGGCCACTTGACCCTGCACTGCCACCGTCCGGCCGTTTATATACATGGGCCGGACGGGAAGTGGTTAATATGTGTTCAGTTTTAAAGGGATGAGGTGGCAACCCCAGCATAGATATCAACACGTGCATCAAGAAGATTCCTCCATCCAAGCTAAGCAGAGCAGATAGACAAATCTCCAGCTACGACTATTGTATTTTAACAGCCAATACTGCCTAAATACCTGAACAGTGCCTACATTTGATTGGATGCAGCCACTGTTTGGCCAACAGTTATCCACCCAGCTCCTTCAATTTATCAACGGAAGGATGTCAGGTGGGAGGACACATCAGGATCTGGCTGAAATTTGCTCTGTGTATGGTCAGGGTCAGGGGCGGACTGACCATTTAGGCACTCGGGCACTGCCCGAGGGCCCAGGGTCAGTAGGGGGCCCCATGAGATGCCCCTGGTACCTTTTATAGGCTTTTTAGGGTGTGGTTTGAGTGTGGGCAAGGACACAAGGGCCCCATGATTTCCTATTGCCCGGGGGCCCCATGAGTTGTCAGTCCGCCCCTGGTCAGGGTTATGCTTTCTTGTTCTAACTTAGAGAAAGTATGGTGACCACAAGGGGTTAGAGAGACAATTCCAGCAATGAGTCAGCATAGACCCAATCCTCTCTTACCTGCCTTGGGATAAGTCGCTATGAGGAGATCGTCTGGTCTGGCTTGGAATTTTTCGACACCTTCCCATTGATCCGCGATGGGTTTCATTAGCGGTACTCCGTTCACTACACTCAGCGGGAACCTGTAGAATAAACCTTCCGGGACTTTGTCGAGGATGGCGGCATAATCCTCCTGCGTTATCTATACCAGGAACATCAGAAAAATGAGATGCTGTCACTTATTTTATCCTCCATTGTTGAATGATCGTTTTTAAATATACATGTAAAAAAAATAAAGCATACATAAACAGCATTCTTCTTTTTTTTTACAATAAAAAAAGTAAAAAAATATTTTATTTATTAAAATATGAAATAATTTATACAATCGTAGCATGACACTCAGGCAGCCATAGTCAGTGAATTATAATATGAGGCAAACGTTCACACAAAGTGATACATCAGAGACTTGTGCTTAGCTGCTATTCTGCCAGTGAAAGAGTATTTCCTTTTATAAGGTACAAATTATTGGTCGGATTTTTCCTTATAATCGCCTGATTGAGCCACCTTCACAGACATACTTACCACTGCCCAATCTTCAGGTGGAAATCCAGGTCCACAATAACATGGGGCATTATTATAACTCAGCCAATGTCACATCTGCCATCCCAGACTACATTAAAATCCTTGATATTTTCGATTGAAGAAACACAGAATAATGTATATCATAGAAGACCTGACCTGCCAACTCTGGCCAAGAAGTTCCATACAGATTTATGGATAGCTCTCTGTCTCCACCTGATGGACAACTGCTGAATGGCTGCTGGGAAGCTCTGCTCATCACAGCATTGATAGACAAATATTATTATTATTATTATTACATTGAGTTTATATAGTGCCAAAGGGTTTGCTCAGCGCTGTACAATAGGGGGGACAATACATGGCACAGTACAACAAAAACAGACAGCGTACGAGGGGTAAGAGGGCCCTACTCTTTCAAGCTTACAATCTAGGAGGGAGGGGGTAGTGGAACAATAGGAAGTGGCTGAGGGGAATGAAGTGGCTGAGGGGGATGAAGTGGTGGGAGGAATGAGGGAGGATGGCCGTTAGGTGAGGGTGGGGTAGGCTTCCCTGAAGAGATGGGTTTTGAGGGAGCGCCTGAATGTGGGGAGGGAAGGCGACAGTCGGATGGATTGGGGCAGTGAGTTACAGAGGATAGGGGAGGACCTGGAGAAGTCCTGCAGTCGTGCATGGGAGGAGGAGACCAGGGAGCAGGATAGAAGGAGGTCCTGTGAGGAGCGAAGGGTACGGGTAGGGCGGTACTTGGGGATCAGGTTGGTGAGGTAGTCAGGGGCAGTGTTATGAACGGCTTTGTAGGTCAGGATTTGAAGTTTAAATTTGATGCGTTGGGCAATCGGGAGCCAGTGGAGGGAGAGGCAGAGGGGGGTGGCAGAGGTGGAGCGGGTGGTGAGGTGGATGAGTCTGGCCGCTGAGTTCAGGATGGTCTGGAGCGGGGAGAGCCTGCACTTGGGTAGGCCAATGAGATACAAATACAGGTGAAACTCGAAAAATTAGAATATGGTGCAAAACTTCATTTATTTCAGTTCAGCAACTTAAAAGGTGAAACTAATATATGAGATAGACTCATTACATGCAAAGCAAGATAGTTCAAGCCGTGAAAACCCCAAATCCACAATCTCAGAAAATGAGAATATTCCATGCAATCAATAAAACAAGGATTGTACATAGAACAATATCGGACCTCTGAAAAGTAGAAGCTGCATATGTACTCAGTACTTGGTTTGGGCCCCTTTTGCAGCAATTACTGCCTCAATGCGGCGTGGCATGGAAGCTATCAGCCTGTGGCACTGCTGAGGTGTTATGGAAGACCAGGATGCTTCAATAGCGGCCTTCAGCTCTTCTGCATTGTTCGGTCTCATGTCTCTCATCTTTCTCTTGGAAATGCTCCATAGATTCTCTATGGGGTTCAGGTCAGGCGAGTTTGCTGGCCAATCAAGCACAGTAATCCCACGGTCATTGAACCAGGTTTGGGTGCTTTTGGCAGTGTGGGCGGTGCCAAGTCCTGCTGGAAAATGAAGTCAGCATCCCCATAAAGCTTGTCTGAGGAAGGAAGCATGAAGTGCTCCAAAATCTCCTGGTAGACGGCTGCGGTGACCCTGGACTTAATGAAGCACAGTGGACCAACACCAGCAGATGACACGGCTCCCCAAATCAACACAGACTGTGGAAACTTCACACTGGACTTCAAGCATCTTGCAGTGTGTGCCTCTCCATTCTTCCTCCATACTCGGGGTCCTTGGGCCTCTCCATTCTTCCTCCATACTCGGGGTCCTTGGGCCTCTCCATTCTTCCTCCATACTTGGGGTCCTTGTGCCTCTCCATTCTTCCTCCATACTCGGGGTCCTTGGGCCTCTCCATTCTTCCTCCATACTCGGGGTCCTTGGGCCTCTCTATTCTTCCTCCATACTCGGGGTCCTTGGGCCTCTCCATTCTTTCTCCATACTCGGGGTCCTTGGGCCTCTCCATTCTCCCTCCATACTCGGGGTCCTTGTGCCTCTCCATTCTTCCTGCATACTCGGGGTTCTTGGGCCTCTCCATTCTTCCTCCATACTCCGGGTCCTTGTGCCTCTCCATTCTTCCTCCATACTCGGGGTTCTTGGGCCTCTCTATTCTTCCTCCATACTCGGGGTCCTTGTGCCTTTTCATTCTTCCTCCATACTCGGGGTCCTTGTGCCTCTCCATTCTTCCTCCATACTCGGGGTCCTTGGGCCTCTCTATTCTTCCTCCATACTCGGGGTCCTTTGGCCTCTCCATTCTTCCTCCATACTCGGGGTCCTTGGGCCTCTCCATTCTTCCTCCATACTCAGGGTCCTTGGGCCTCTCCATTCTTCCTCCATACTCAGGGTCCTTGGGCCTCTCCATTCTTCCTCCATACTCGGGGTCCTTGGGCCTCTCCATTCTTCCTCCATACTCAGGGTCCTTGGGCCTCTCCATTCTTCCTCCATACTCGGGGTCCTTGGGCCTCTCCATTCTTCCTCCATACTCGGGGTCCTTGGTTTCCAAATGAGATGCAAAAGTTTCTCTCATCAGAAAAGAGGACTTTGGACCACTGAGCAACAGACCAGGTCTGTTTTTCTTTAGCCCAGGTAAGACGCTTCTGACGTTTGTTGTTCAGGAGGAATACGACATTTGAAGCCCATGTCCAGGATCCGTCTGTGTGTGGTGGCTCTTGATGCACTGACTCCAGCCTCAGTCCACTCCTTGTGAAAGTCCCCAACACATACCTTTCTACTAATGTGCTTTGATACAGCACTTTGGGAACATCCAACTTCTTTTGCAATGACCTTTTGAGGCTTTCCCTCCTTATGGAGGGTGTCAGTGATGGTGTCAGGTCAGCAGTCTTTCCCATGATTGTGATTCCTACTGAACCAGACTGAGAGACCATTTAAAGGCTCAGGAACCCTTTGCAGGTGTTATGGCTGAATGAACTGATTAGAGTGGGACACTTTGAGCCGAGAATATTCCACCTTTTCACAATATTGTCATTTTCTGAGATTGTGGATTTGGGGTTTTCATGAGCTGTAAGCCATAATCATCACAATGATGACAAATCACGGCTTGAACTATCTTGCTTTGCATGTAATGAGTCTATCTCATATATTAGTTTCACCTTTTAAGTTGCATTACTGAAATAAATGAACTTTTGCACCATATTCTAATTTTTGAGTTTCACCTGTTGAGTTTCACCTGTAGATCATAGATAGATAGATAGATTGTAAGCTCCACGATCAGGGTCCTCCTATTCCTTCTGTACTGAAATGTCTCCCTTATATTGTAAAGCGCTGCACAAACTGTTGGCTCTATATAAATCCTGCATGATAATAGATAGATGATAGATAGATAGATAGATAGATAGATAGATAGATAGATAGATAGATAGATAGATAATAGATAGATAGATAATAGATAGATGATAGATAGATAGATAGATAGATAGATAGATAGATAGATAGATAGATAGATAGATAGATAGATAATAGATAGATGATAGATAGATAGATAGATAGATAGATAGATAGATAGATAGATAGATAGATAATAGATAGATAGATAATAGATAGATGATAGATAGATAATAGATAGATAGATAATAGATAGATAGATAGATAGATAGATAGATAGATAGATAATAGATAGATAGATAATAGATAGATGATAGATAGATAATAGATAGATAGATAATAGATAGATAGATAGATAGATAGATAGATAGATAGATAGATAATAGATAATAGATAGATAGATAATAGATAGATGATAGATAGATAATAGATAGATAGATAATAGATAGATAGATAGATAGATAGATAATAGATAGATAGATAGATAATAGATAATAGATAGATAGATAATAGATAGATAGATAGATAGATAGATAGATAGATAGATAGATATACAGTTTATATAAATAGTTTCATAGATACAGTAGATCACTTGATAGATTGTTGTGCAAATTGTTGAAACTATAAATCCGATATAATAATAATAATAGTAATACACTACTAGGACTGTTTAATACATAGGGCTGCACAGTGGCTAAATGATTAGCACTTCTGCCTGGCAGTACTGGGGTCGTCCGTTCAAATCCCAACCACGGCACCACCTGATTGGAGTTTGCATGTTCTCCCTGTGCCTGCGTGGGTTTCCTCCGGGTAATTCGGTTTCCTCCCACACTCCAAAGACATGCTGGTAGGTGAATTGGCTCCTGTCTAAATTGTCCCTAGTATGTGTATGTATGAATGTGAGTTATGGACCTTAGATTGTACGCCCCTTGAGGGTTAGGAACTAATGTGAATGTACAATATATATGTAAAGCGCTGCGTGAATTGATGGCGTTATATAAGTAAATGAAATAAATAAAATAATACAGCTTAATTGATAGAAGATATAAAGAGATGCTGTAACTATCAGATACAGTATAAATAACTATAAGAGATAGATAATTAGTACAAAGATACATAATGTTTGTCTTTTTCCTGACCTGGTGGAATGTTTCTCATTGAATTAAAACAGAAAATACCTCATTTGGCCACAAGAGGGCGATCAGTATAACAGAACCCCCCCCCCCCCCCCATCATCCCAATACTTCGTATCATCTAATGGCCAAAGGCTCTTTTTACACATTAAAACAACAACAACCTGCGTCACAGGAATGTGAAAAATTGAAAGTGAATGCTGCTGTGCCTTGAGAAGAATCAAAAAGATTGATAAAAATCCAAAAATCAGTGAAACAATAAAACAGCGCAAAACATGGAATGAATCACAAATAATTATACACAAATCATAATAATTTTATTGTTTCACTGTTTTTACACATTAATTCAATGAAAACCCTTAGACCAGAGCAGGAAATAGCCGAACATTCATTTTTCTGCCCCATTTGCACACAACAAATGTACATGCACTTTGGGTGAATTGTGATGTATTGCATGTGATAATTGCACCCCTGTGTGTCACATGTTGAAGCAGTGTAGCGTGTAGCGTGTAGCGTGTAGTAACAATGTACATGCTTGTTTTCTCTTCTGGCTGATCCAATAGTTACATTGTTTGCTCTGAAAAAAAAAAAGAAACTTGTCCATCCAGATCAACCAAAAGGCCAAAATAAATACGTTGCAAAGCGGCATCTGCAGCGCCCCAACCTGCAGACGGCCCAGAGAAGGGCCCGGGCCCCGTATACAACCAGCTCCCTCCATCTCTCACAGGGAGAATTCCTTCTCATCCCCGAAGGCGATCCCATACTCTTGGATCAACAATCTGCGCTGTCCTGCAGCTGCTGGTTTCCTGTTTCTGTTCAGTCTGGAGCCTCGGATGGCTGCAGGCAATGTATGAACAATGGGAGAGCTGGCCGTGTGACAGCGTGTGATGGGATCTGTCAGCCATGACTTCTAGAGTATAGCCCGGCCTTATACCACGCATATATGTCACATTATTGCCCATCTATGAGATGGGTCCACAGTGCACTGCATCGTCTAACTGCATCGTCCCCGCACAGGCACACTGACACTTATATCTGCCCACCCAGCACTGTTACACTGCATCTTATAACTACCCTTCCAGCAACACACAGAGCACAGTGGTCAGGAGTGCATTATGTAAGGAGTGAGGGAGTCAGGACTCCATATCACACTGCAGGGGTCAGGAGTGTGTAATACACAGAGTGCAGGGGTCAGGAGTGTGTAATACACAGAGCGCAGGGGTCAGGAGTGTGTAATACACAGAGCGCAGGGGTCAGGAGTGTGTAATACATAGAGTGCAGGGGTCAGGAGTGTGTAATACATAGAGTGCAGGGGTCAGGAGTGTGTAATACACAGAGCGCAGGGGTCAGGACTGTGTAATACACAGAGCGCAGGGGTCAGGAGTGTGTAATACACAGAGCGCAGGGGTCAGGACTGTGTAATACACAGAACGCAGGGGTCAGGACTGTGTAATACACAGAGCGCAGGGGTCAGGAGTGTGTAATACATAGAGTGCAGGGGTCAGGAGTGTGTAATACACAGAGCGCAGGGGTCAGGAGTGTGTAATACACAGAGCGTAGGGGTCAGGAGTGTGTAATACACAGAGCGCAGGGGTCAGGAGTGTGTAATACACAGAGTGCAGGGGTCAGGAGTGTGTAATACACAGAGTGCAGGGGTCAGGAGTGTGTAATACACAGAGTGCAGGGGTCAGGAGTGTGTAAGACACAGAGCGCAGGGGTCAGGAGTGTGTAAGACACAGAGCGCAGGGGTCAGGAGTGTGTAACACACAGAGCGCAGGGGTCAGGAGTGTGTAACACACAGAGCGCAGGGGTCAGGAGTGTGTAACACACAGAGCGCAGGGGTCAGGAGTGTGTAATACACAGAGCGCAGGGGTCAGGAGTGTGTAATACACCAAGTGCAGGGGTCAGGAGTGTGTAATACACAGAGAGCAGGGGTCAGGAGTGTGTAATACACAGAGCGCAGGGGTGTGTAATACACAGAACGCAGGGGTCAGGGGTGTGTAATACACAGAGCGCAGGGGTCAGGAGTGTGTAATACACCAAGTGCAGGGGTCAGGAGTGTGTAATACACAGAGAGCAGGGGTCAGGAGTGTGTAATACACAGAGTGTAGGGGTTAGGACTGTGCAATACACAGAGTGCAGGGGTAAGGAGTGTGTAATACACAAAGCATAGTGGTCAGGAGTGCATGATATAAGGAGCCAGGGATTCAGGAGTCCATGTCACACTGCAGGGGTCAGGACTTTGTAATACACAGTGCAGGGGTTAGGAGTGTGTAATACACAGATTGCAGGGGTCAGGACTTTGTAATACACAGAGTGCAGGGGTCAGGTGTGTAATACACTGAGTGCAGGGGTCAGGAGTGTGTAATACACAGAGTGCAGGGGTCAGGAGTGTGTAATATATATGGGCAGCACAGTGGCTAAGTGGTTAGCACTTCCACCTGGCAGTACTAGGGTCATTGGTTCTAATCCCAACCACGGCACCACCTGCCTGGAGTTTGCATGTTCTCCCTGTGCCTGCATAGGTTTCCTCTGGGTACTCCGGCTTCCTCCCAAACTGCAAAGACATGCTGGTAGGTTATTTGGCCCCGGTCTAGATTGTCCCTAGTATGTGTATGAATGTGCGTAAATTGATGGTGTTATATAAGTACCTGAAATAAAAAGTAAAATACATAGATTGCAAGGGCTAGAAGTATGTAATACATAGAGTGCAGGGTGTCTGGTGTGTCTAATGCACAGAGTGCAGGGATCAGGAGTGTATGATGCACAGAGCTCAGGAGTCAGGAGTTCATAATGCACAGAGGGCAGGGGATCAGGAGTGTGTAACACACAGAATGCAGGGGTCAGGAGTGTGTAACACACAGAGTGCAGGGGTCAGGAGTGTGTAACACACAGAGTGCAGGGGTCAGGAGTGTGTAACACACAGAATGCAGGGGTCAGGAGTGTGTAACACACAGAATGCAGGGGTCAGGAGTGTGTAACACACAGAATGCAGGGGTCAGGAGTGTGTAACACACAGAGTGCAGGGGTCAGGAGTGTGTAACACACAGAGTGCAGGGGTCAGGAGTGTGTAACACACAGAGTGCAGGGGTCAGGAGTGTGTAACACACAGAGTGCAGGGGTCAGGAGTTCATAATGCACAGAGGGCAGGGGATCAGGATTGCGAAACACAGAGTACAGAGGTAAGGAGTATGTAATGCACAAAGCACAGGGGCCAGCAGTGCACAATGCACAGAGCATAGGGATCAGGAATGTGTAACACACAGAGTGCAGGGGTCAGCAGTGCATAATGCACAGAGTATACTGAGGTTTAGAAGTAACACACAAAGCACAGGGATCAGCAGGGCATAATGCACAGACTGCAAGAGTCAGGAGAATGTAAGGCACAGAATATAGGGGTCATGAGTGGATAGTGCTCAGTGTGCAGGGATCAGGAGTGTGAAACACACAGGGTGCAGTGGCTGGGTGTACATAATGCACACAGTGCTGGGAACAAAAGTGAGTAGCACACAAAGTACGGGGCCCAGCAGGGCGTAATGCACAGAGAGCAGGAGTCAGGTAGTAGGCAGAAGCGGCAGTTGCATTGGGCTCTTCAACAGAAGGGGCGCACAAAACGTCAGGACCTGCAACCTATTCTGCCCAAGGTGGTTCCCAGTCCATTATGAGGGAGGTGCACTTTAATCCTTTTGTCTTGGGTGCTGAAAAGGACCTTATCCCAGCACTGGATGAGTACAACACATTTATTGTGCCTGCTATGAAGTGAGACTGTGCTCCACCCGTCCTTCCCTCGCCCTGCACCCTTGCCTCCACCCATCCTTACCTCGCCCTGCACCCTCGCCTCCATCCATACCTCACCCTGCACACTCTACTCTACCTGTCCATACCTCTCCCTGCACCCTCTCCTCCATCCGTCCATACCTCGCCCTGCACCCTCTCCTCCATCCGTCCATACCTCGCCCTGCACCCTCTCCTCCATCCGTCCATACCTCGCCCTGCACCCTCTCCTCCATCCGTTCTTACCTTGCCCTGCACCGTCGCCTCCACCCATCCATACCTCGCCCTGCACCCTCGCTTCTATCCGTCCATACCGCGCCCTGCATCCTCTCCTCCACCCGTCCTTAGCTCACCCTGCACCCTCGCCTCCACTCATCCTTACCTCGCCCTGCACCCTCGCCTCCACCCATCCTTACCTCGCCCTGCACCCTCATCTTCACCCGTCCATACCTCGCTCTGCACCCTCTCCTCCATCCGTCCTTACCTCGCCCTGCACCCTCGCCTCCACCCATCCTTACCTCGCCCTGCACCCTCGCCTCCACCCATCCTTACCTCGCCCTGCACCCTCATCTCCACCCGTCCATACCTCACTCTGTACCCTCTCCTCCATCCGTCCTTACCTCGCCCTGCACCCTCGACTCCAGCCGTCCTTACCTCGCCCTGCACCCTCGACTCCAGCCGTCCTTACCTCGCCCTGCACCCTCGACTCCAGCCGTCCTTACCTCACCCTCGCCTCCACCCGTCCTTACCTCACTCTGCACCCTCGCATCCACCCATCCTTACCTCACCCTGCACCCTCCTCTCCACCCGTCCATACCTCACTCTGCACCCTCGCCTCCATCTGTCCATACCTTGCCCTGCACCCTCTCCTCCATCCGTCCTTACCTCGTCCTGCACCCTCTCCTCCACCCATCCTTACCTCGTCCTGCACCCTCGCCTCCACCCGTCCATACTTCGCCCTGCACCGTCGCCTCCACCCGTCCTTACCTCGCCCTGCACCCTCACCTCCACCCGTCCTTACCTCGCCCTGCACCCTCGCCTCCACCCGTTCATACCTCGTCCTGCACCCTCTCCTCCACCCGTCAATACCTCGCCCTGCACCCTCGCCTCCACCCGTCCTTACCTCGCCCTGCACCCTCGCCTCCACAAATCCCAAACTGATCCCTTGCATTACTCACATCAGGCTTCTGCATTGTGTGTGCTGCCTCTCTCCAGCCTCGGCTCTGGCTTTACTGACTGCAGAAGTATCCAAATAAAATATAAATACGGTGTATGACGTCACAGAGGGGGGGGTTCCCCCGGGAGAGTGAAGCTGAGGGCAGAGCTCAGCAGAGAGCACACTGCGTACTCATGTGCCCCGTTCCCATTAATAATAAACAGCCCGCTCCCTGGGGAAATGAATGCAGGAAAACTAAGAAACTTTTCCTCTCCCCATATCTTCCTATCACATTGCGGCCAACAGGAAAACAAAACAACAACATGTGCGTTTACTTGACCTCGTCCTAATTCCTAGACGCACATCCGCTTACAAAGGACTGGTCACGTTTGGGCTTCTACCAGAATATGACGTGTTCAGTCTGGTGATTATCATAATTGTCCAGTCGCCCCTATGTCTGAACGGAGAGGCTACTGACCATTCCGGTCTTCGATACAGTTATGTGCACTCAGGAGCTGAGAAAGGTGTCTTCCATTCCTGTTGGTTTACTAGGTACAGGGATCAGCATTAACAGCCTATCTATAGAAAAAAAAAGCTTTTCCTTGTTTTGGATAGACCGGGAAAGGATTAAAGAAAAAAGTTGTGGCGCTGCCTCCAAAGGAGCCGCTTGGTAAATGGGTTCTCAATTCCAAGAACACGCTCAGCCCCTCTGACACCCCTGGTTGAGTGAAAGTTACTGCAAGCACTTATAAAAAATACGTGTATAGTCTAATCCACAGGTGTCAAACACAAGGCCCGAGGGCCGAGCGCGGCCTTCCAGGCCATTTCATTGTATGTAGTTGGGAGAACTCAAAAATAGCACAATGCATTTTTGCTCCTGAGCATTTTCCACTGCTGATCTTCAAAATAATTGTGGTGATGCCATTTTTTGAGTCATTCCAACTATGTACAATGTTTGATTCCCCCCCCCCCCCAAACACACTGTACATTTCCTTTTTGTGAATTAACACCATTATTAAAAGCATTTGAGCTCACAATTCTTTGGTCTGGTGCTCTCATTAGACTCATGGACACATAGGGGTCTATTTATTAAAACATTTGTTGGGTTAATGTCAAAAGCATTTACCGGCAATCACAGGTTCTGACCATATTTTGGTTAACAGCTTGATTTTCAGCTCCATCTAGTGCCCATAATATGTTTTTTTTTTCTGAAATATTTTAATCAGAAAAATACCACATTATTACCACTAGATGGTGCCGATGATGATAGGAAATCAACATATTGGGCAAGATTTTGCTTGTCATATTTGCCTACATCAGCCTTTCTCAACGAGGGTGCCCAGGCCTTGAGGTGCCTTGAGGTTTCTTCAGGGGTGCCTTGGCAAAATGTCTAAAAATTGCCCAAAACTTGTATACAAGCCAGCGGGTGGAGCAAGCCGGCCTTTTAGTTACACACAGCCATAGGTTTTCATTGTGCGCCATTACGACCTTCTAGCCGCCAGCGTCCTGACAACCAATGACACCATGAGTTGATAAGGAGGATGTTGGGTGCCTGCGCAGCATCTTTGTTTGACCCTCCCCCGCCCCTCTCAATCAGTGCTGGGGTCACATTAGCTCAGTGATGGAGAAAAACTGAGGGAGAAGAAACAATGGAATACTAGTCAGTACCAGTGTGCAAAAGTGTATTTGCTTTGGAAGAACAAATCCCCTCTAATGTTGGGTGTCCTACATGTGTGGATGTTGCTGCATTATGTACAACTAGTAGAATAGTTTTTCACATTTTAGAACGGGGTGCCCTTTTAAAATGATGTAGTCTAGAGCAGGCCTTGAAATTTCCACTCGCCTGCTCGCCAATGGCAATTGGAAATTATAGTGGGGGCGAGTGTGTCCCCCAGGGCCGTCTTGCTGAGCAGGCTCGGATCATTGGCACTGGGAGCCGTCAGACTGCTCAATAGCTGTGCGCAGTGAAAGCAAAGGAAGAAGTGTGTGCTGTGCTCTCTGCCTCCCCCTAGAGTGCAGTGCCCGGCTCTGTGAGTGAACAACGAAGTACTGCAACTTTTATAGTGTTTGTGTGTGTGTGTACCTAATTTCAACTCACTCTGGTCACATGATCCTCTATGTCAGCCAGTGGTGGCTTCAGGGGAGAGGAGAGAGCACTTAACAGCGTGTGTGTGTATGCATGTCTGTGTATGTACATATGTGTATCTGTACATATGTATATGTACATGTGTCTGTGCGTGTGTATTTCTGTGTATGTACATGTATCTGTGTGTATGCGTGTCTGTACGTGCCTGTGTGTGTATACATGTGTCTGTATGTGTGTACATGTGTCTCTGTGCGTGTGTGTGTACATGTTTCTGTATGCGTGTGTATGTACATGTCTGTGTGTGTGTACAGGTGTCTGTTTGTGTGTGTGTGTACATGTCTGTGTGTGTATACATGTGTCTGTATGTCTGTATGTGTGTACATGTGTCTCTGTGCGTGTGTGTGTACATGTTTCTGTGTGCGTGTGTATACATGTGTCTGTATGTGTGTGTGTGTACATGTCTGTGTGTGTATACATGTGTCTGTATGTGTGTGTGTGTACATGTGTCTCTGTGCGTGTGTGTACATGTTTCTGTGTGTGTATACATGTGTCTGTATGAGTGTGTATGTACATGTCTGTGTATGTGTACAGGTGTCTCTGTTTGTGTGTTTGTTGGTGGCAAGTAACTCTTAAGTCCTGGCTAGTAGCTCAGGACTTGAGATTTTAAGCCCTGGTCTAGATGCCCCCTATTTTAGAATGGGGTGCCCCAAGACTGTCCGTATTTTTAAGGGGTGCCTTGACTGAAAAAAGTTTGAGAAACACTGATCTACACAACCCAATAGGTTCCAAACTTTGGGTTCTCTTGCTAAAGGGTTCTCTGTTGGTGATGAGAGTGGCCCCGCCAAAACCATTGCAACCCGTATAGATTTGATTAATCTTCTTTAGCCATGAATTGTTGATGAACTGAATTCAGCGCCTCCATCATACATGTTTAAAACACCAAAAAACCACGTCGAGGGTCTTTATCTTCTCCTACTCGGTTCTTTGTTTTGGTTCTCTCATTAGATTTTAAGGATGATTGGGATATTCTCATTACTACCCCCATGGCCTGGTTGTTACAAGTGGGTTTCAGATCAGGAACACCAAAGGTGAAGATTGTAAAGTCTTGTCATCCTGATTACTAATACATTGAGTCCAGAGGTTAGAATTCCCTACAGCAGGTGAAAGAGCAAATACCAACTTTATATGACTGAGGAGATAAGTAAGGGCTGCATACAGCATCATTCTCTAACTGATCACCCATCACCTATATGACCGTCCCCACAATTGTAACACAACATCAAATTCTCAATTCTTCTTAAAGCTGATGTTTCTTGCATGTGTAGCTCTATCCCCGTAGGGGCCGCTTGATAATGATTGTCCCCAATGGCTGCCCTGAGCTTGAAAGCCTCCCGACACCTCTGACACTCTGGGTCCAGACATATTTCAGCAGTGTAGAACAGCCTTTCTCAACCAGGGTGCCCAGGCACCCTGGGGTGCCTTGAGGCTTCTTCAGGGGTGCCTTGAGGCTTCTTCAGGGGTGCCTTGGCAAAATGTCTAAAAATTGCCCAAAACTTGTAAACAAGCCAGCTGGTGGAACAAGCCTGTCATTAACTTACACAAAGCCACAGGTTTTCATTGTGCACCATTATGACCTTCTAGCCACCCGCATCCTGAAAACCAATGACATCATCGGTTGATAAGAGGATGTCAGCTGCTTGCACAGCATCATAGTTTGACCCTCCTTTGTCCCTCTCCATCAGTGCTGGAGTCACATTAGCTCAGTGATGGAGAAAAACTGATGGAGAAGAGAAACGCTGGAATACTAGTCAGTACCAAAAGTGTATTTGCTTTGAAAGAATAAATCCCCTCTAATGTTGGGTGTTCTACATGGGTGGATCTTGCTGCGTTATATAAAACTTTTCACATTTAGAATGGGGTGCCTCAAGACTGTCCATAATTTTAAAGGGTGCCTTGACTGAAAAAAGGTTGTGAAACACTGGTGTGGAATGATAATGCAAGAGGCACAAGTAACACCTCTATATTAGACTTTGTGGCCCCCTGGTCCTAAACTGGGGCTACTATGCAAATTTCGTTTTTGGCTGGGCTGTACAGCCCTGGCCAAAACTTTTGAGAAAGACACAAATAATAATTTACCTGCAAGGAAACCCGCGCGGTCATCATTGCTTTGCACAAAAAGGGACTCGCAGGCAAGGATATTGCTGCTACTAAGATTGCACCTAAATCAACCATTTATGGGATCATCAAGAACTTCAAGGAGAGAGCTTCAATGAAGAAGGCTTCTTGTGAAGAAGGCTTCAGGGCACCCAAGAGAGTCTAGCAAGTGCCAGGACCGTCTCCTAAAGTCGATTCAGCTGCGGGATCGGGCCACCACCGATGCAGGGCTTGCTCAGGAATGGCAGCAGGCAGGTGAGAGTACATCTGCAGGCACGGTGAGGAGAAGACTTTTGGAGGATTGGCCTGGTGTTAAGAAAGGCAGCAAAGAAGCCACTTCTCTCCAGGAAAAACATTAAAGACAGACTGGTATTCTGCAAAAGGTACAGAGATTGGACTGCTGAGGACTGGGGAAAGTCATTTTCTCTGATGAATCCCCTTTCCAATTCTTTGGGGCATCCGGAACAAACCTTGTCCGGAGAAGAAAAGGTGAGCACTACCATCAGTCCTGTGTCATGCCAACGGTTAAGCATCCTGAGATCATTCATGTGTGGGGTTGCTTCTCAGCCAAGGCAGTGGGCTCACTCACAACTTTGCCTAAAAACACAGCCGTGAATGAAGAATGGTCCAAAAACATCCTCCGAGAGTAACTTCTCCCAACCATCCAAGAACAGATTGGTGAGGAACAATACCTTTTCCAGCATGATGGAGCACCATGCCATAAGACAAAAGTGACAACTAAGTGGCTTGGGGAACAAAATATCGAAATTTTGGATCCATGGCCAGGAAACACCCCAGACCCCAATCCTATTGAGACCGTGTGGTCAGTCCTCAAGAGGTGGGTGAAATAAAACCCCCACAAAGTCCAACAAACTCCAAGCATTGATTATACAAGGATGCGGCCCAGAAGTTGATTGACAGCATGCCATGGAGAATTGCAGAGGTCTTGAAAAAGAAGGGTCAACACTTAAACTTAATGTAATTGTCAATGAAAGCCTTTGACACTTATGAAGTGCCTGTAATTATACTTCAGTATACCAGAGTAACATCGAACAAACAGCACTGAAGCATCAGACTTAGTGAAAATTAATATTTTTGTAATTCTCAAAACTTTTGGCCAGAGCTGTAGTTGGCTCAAACTTTTATACAGTTTCTTATCTGGTTTTCCCCTAATCTCAGCTGGGTTGTGTATTTCTCACTGTTGCCAATGTAGGTGTTACTGGTGGCGCAGGTCATAGTACGAGAGTTATATTTCTTCCTGGAGGTTCTACAGCCACTGGTGCATTCTGGGAGAGGGTACATATACTTGGGGCGGGCCATGTGCCTGCTCTCTTGCCTCAGGCCTAGGCTTGAAGAGGTGCTGCTGGAGAGAGCTCCATGTTAGGCCCAGAAGCCTGTCTGGGCCTACCTGCTTTGAAGTGGTCCTGAGGCTGTTCTGTCCGCTGTGGAGGAAGCCAAGCCAAGGAGCCAAGGTAAGAAGATCCAGGGGAGTCCTCTTGCTGGAGAGAGCTCCATGTTAGGCCCAGAAGCCTGTCTGGGCCTACCTGCTTTGAAGTGGTCCTGAGGCTGTTCTGTCCGCCGTGGAGGAAGCCAAGCCAAGGTGAAAAGATCCAGGGGAGTGTTCTTGTTGGAGAGAGCTCCATGTTTGGCCCAGAAGCCTGTCTGGGCCTACCTACTTTGAAGTGGTCCTGTGGCTGTTCTGTCCGCCGTGGAGGAAGCCAAGCCAAGGTGAGAAGATCCAGGGGAGTCTTCTTGTTGGAGAGAGCTCCATGTTTGGCCCAGAAGCCTGTCTGGGCCTACCTGCTTTGAAGTGGTCCTGAGGCTGTTCTGTCCGCCGGGGAGGAAGCCAAGCCAAGGTGAGAAGATCCAGGGGAGTCCTCTTGCTGGAGAGAGCCAGGATGAAGGCTGGTCCCTCAGAAGGGCCTGGTGACACGCTTGGAGGATGCACTAGACTCTGAAAATGTGTTTGCATCATTGCTGGGTCGGGTTAAAGGTTCTGACACTGTGAAGCTGGACTTTGTTCTGGATCCAAGGAGTTTCTAAGTGATCTGTTTGGCATCTGAAGCCCCTAATCCTCTCCTTCCACTTCCTTTCAAGCTCAATATTAAAGCTTTGAAAAAGACCTAAAGTGGCTGGCGCCCAATTACTGGTCTGATCTCCCCTTTTTAGCCATGGACTCAGCCCTGGGGCAAATGCTAGCTCGCTCCCCGCCCTTTGGAGTTACTACCCTGTCTTCAGGGAGGGGGCGCTACAGCTTGTTCAAAAGAGTAAGCCACGGAAATAATGGGTTTAGGATATACAACTCCAGTTAACACATAAAAGCAGAAAACTGGTAAAATATAAATAATCAATTAGCAACGTTTAACATATTATACAGTCATGATCAGTAAGCCTCAACCCTCTAACTGCAACACCAGCAGCTAAAGAGGGAAGAAAAGGCTTGTTGACTTATCAGCTCCGCCTGGACCACCAGCGCTGCAAAGGGGAATGCTGAGTATGTAAACGTATACTCCACCATGAATAGATATGTGTCTCAATTTGAACAGCAATGGCCTTAAAAAAGAAGAGGTCCCTTTAACTAGAGATTACAACTTGAGTCCTGCGATGTTTATAACTCCTGGTATGGTGGTATCCGTTGTTTTCTGCTAGCAATGGTGGGGCCCATAAACATTAGTGAATACTGGCAATTCAATGAAGTTAAACAGATAGACTGTGGTACTGCTGATGTGCAGTGTCTCACAGCAGTAAGCCAGGAGGAGAATGGCAGTGGCAGATCCTCTCCAAGTCATTAAGGTTTGGTGGCTGACGTTTGGCAACTTGAACTTTCAGCTCCCTCCACAGATTTTCAATCAGATAAAGGTCAGGAGACAGGCTAGGCCACTCCAGGACCTTAATGTGCTTCTTCTTGAGCCGCTCCTTTGTTGCCTTGGCCATGTATTTTGGGTCATTGTCATGCTGGAACACCCATCCACCACCCATTTTCAATGCCCTGGCTGAGGGAAGAAGGTTCTCACCCAAGATTTGATGGTACATTGACCCGTCCATCGTCCCTTTGATGCGGTGCAGTTGTCCTGTCCCCTTAGCAGAAAAACACCCCCAAAGCAGAATGTTTCCACCACGTTTCACAGTTGGGATGGTGTTCTTGGGGTCATAGGCAGCATTCCTCCTCCTCCAAACACGGCGAGTTGAGTTGATGCCAAAGAGCTGGATTTTGTTCTCATCTGACCACAACACTTCCACCAGTCCTCCTCTGCATCATTCAGATGTCCAGTGGCAAACTTCAGACGGGCCTGGACATGTGCTTTCCTGAGCAGAGGGACCTTGCGGGCACTGCAGGATTTCAGTCCTTGTCGGCGTAGTGTGTTACCAATTGTTTTCTTGGTGACTGTGGTCCCAGCTGCCTGGAGATCATTGACAAGATCCTCACATGTAGTTCTAGGATGATTCCTCACTGTTCTCATGATCATTGACACTCCACGAGGTGAGATCTTGCATGGTGCACCAGACCTAGGGAGACTGACACTTGTTTTGTGTTTCTTCCATTTGTGAATGATTGCACCAACTGTTGTCACCTTCTCACCAAGCTGCTTGGCCATAGTTTGGTAGCCCAGTCCAGCCTTGTGTAGGTCTACAATCTTGTCCCTGACATCCTTGGACAGCTCTTTGGTCTTTGCCATGGTGGAGAGTTTGGAATCTGATGGTTTGATTGCTCCTGTGGACAGGTGTCTTTTATACAGGTAACACAATGAGATTAGCAGCACTCCCTTTAGGAGACTGCTTCTAATCTCAGCTTGTTACCTGTATGAAAGACACCTGGGAGCCAGAAATCCTGCTGAATGTTAGGGGATCCAATCCTTCTTTCCCTCATGAACATGCAGATCAGTCATCATTTGTTAGACGCATTTCTGCTGAATTTGTTGTTGTATTCTGTCTCTCAGTGTTACAATACACCGAACATTCCATTGTTAGACCGATCATTTCTTTGTGAGGGGCCAACATTCAACATCAGCCGGGGAGCAAATACGCATTTCCTTCACTGTATGTGTCAATATATTTGGGAAGAATATTTTTAATGTATATTTTTCTTCCACGTGGGAGTGTAGGGAGACTCCTCCTCTAGTCCCTGCATGCATGGGTGTCTCCATAGGACGCTGCGAGTGAAAGGAGTCACCCTGAGTCAGGGAAGCTGCGGCAGTGATGATGTCACTGGTTTTGTACTTGTACCCAAATGTTTCCAGGGACACATCTTTACAACCTGGGAATGACCCTGGAAACTGGGGACAGTTGGAATCTATGGGCAAACCTAACGTGTCAGCGCTGTAGAGATGCACAGAAGATTTCATGTACCAGCACTACCTGCTTGAATGAGGACAGCGGACCCAGTGCCCCTCCCCCCACCATGGATTGGCGCCTTATCTCTCGGACCTTGCTCAGTGCCTGGGCAGGGTGATCAGAGGTGATCAGAGATACATGAACCCGCAGCACAGGAATCCTTCACCCTGCCCAGGAAATCTCGAGGCTCCATTCACGAAGCATTGATACCACCATGAGTGTCTTTATTTTAGCCGTGCAACTGCCATTTTCACATTCTCATGGACCTAACTGAAAGTAACTGTCACTTTTTTTTAAAGTGTCCCTGTCATGGTGTGTAATGAGACGTGTCCCGCTGACAGCATGGCCAGGCAGCAAACGGGCACTACCTGGAAGGAGACACGTTGCTAGGTGTTCGATCGATGCGTTGCTATGCTGAAAGTCGATCCCCGGAGCCTTCCTGACGGCAACCTCTGCCTTGTCCCAGAGAGAGAGAGACCCTGTACAAGGTGCCAGAGGAACCCACCGGAGGGGGGGGGGCAGGAGGCCTCTCATGTGTCCCAGACTTGGCACCCAACAGGTTAATTGGAAAACATGAAGAATGTGCCGACCAACCAACACTCTGCTGCCCCCTTCCTACAGGCACAGCGGGTGTACAGACTCAGGAAGTCATCACAGGGATGGTGGGAACCCCTCATAATGGTGCAGCAGGTGTACAGACCCAGAAACTCAGCCCAGGGATGGTGGGAACCCCTCATAATGGGCACAGCGGGTGTACAGACTCAGGAAGTCATCACAGGGATGGTGGGAACCCCTCATAATAGGCACAGCAGGTGTACAGACCCAGGAATTCAGCGCAGGGATGGTGGGAACCCCTCATAATGGGCACAGCGGGTGTACAGACTCAGGAAGTCATCACAGGGATGGTGGGAACCCCTCATAATGGGACAGCAGGTGTACAGACCCGGGAACTCAGTACAGGGATGGTGGGAACCCCTCATAATGGGCACAGCGGGTGTACAGACCCGGGAACTCAGCACAGGGATGGTGGGAACCCCTCATAATGGGCACAGCAGGTGTACAGACCCGGGAACTCGGCACAGGGAT